>NC_056716.1:14124788-14424788 GCF_018831695.1 Puntigrus tetrazona
TGATGCCGTTAATGTGTGCAAATTATGAAAAATGAATAAGTGGTGTCAGTCTTTAATGTTACTTGCTCTCTCGCTGAAACAGTTCTGAAGCAGTGCATCACATTATGGAGTTTTAATATGTCACAAAAATAAAAATGTCACTAAATCAATAAAAATAAGAGAGAGAGAGAGAGATTAAAGTCTTTTCACTTCAGCCGTGTAGGATCCAGAGTAACGCTCCTCTCAATCCATCTCTTATCGCTCTTAAACAGGCAGCAGTCACATCAATCAAGAAGGAAAAAGTCCAGCAAACTCTCAAAACCCCAGTCCGGCAAATACCCCAGGTCATCGTGGTGGAAGGTAACCTTTGATTTAAACACAATTGTTTAGTGCAGATGTTAACACCTGCTCTGTTTGAAGTGATCCCGTCACTTGAATCTCAACCAATGGGGGTCAACTCTTTAGTCCAAAATTCTTCATAATAGCTTTATTTTCTGAAATGTAAAAATGATGAAATATTAGTTTTTTTTCTGTTCAGGCTTACTGACGCCAACCTTTTTGATCAGCGCTGTCTTGGTTCTGGGGTTTTTAGCCTAAAAGCTGTTTTTCTCTTCTGGCAGGACTCCCGAGCAGATGGGTTCTCCGTCTTACTCTCCTCCGCAGCACATACAAAGATCTTTCTCTTCACCTGACAGTCTGCAGAGACAGGCGATGGTGAGAACACTTCTTCAGACTGCGCTCAGATCGCCCTGTTAATGTTAGAATAGACGCGTTATATCGCACGTGTTAAAGAAGGTAAAAAAGATCACATTTGCTGGAAGTGTGTGTGAAGTTCAGTTCACCGACGAATCCTCTGCAGCGAATGGCTGCCAGACAGCTGATTTAATAACATCACGACTCGCCAAACTCCAGTCCATCCGTCACGTGCACGTGTTTGAAAGGAACAAAGAGGAATCAAAGGCCGTCTGTAATGTCGCTTTCTACGGCGAAGACGTCCTTCATCGGAATCGGTAGAGAAATACTGATCGATGGACTGGAGTGTGACGTTCTGACGGCACCCATTCACTGCAGAAGTCTACTGAACTTTGTAGATATAGCAGTCACTCACTTTTCTTTTTGGAACAGATGAACAACATGTGGCAGGTTCAGATGCAGCAGTTGCTCCAGCTCAACGGAGGTCTCCAGCAGCAACCGCGCAGCCCCGCAGACGGTAACCACTGGCAACCGGAGCGGTCCGGCCAGCGCGCTCATCGTCACTTTCACCAGGACGACAGCAGCCATCACGGCAGAGATCAGCGGCACGGCGGCAGCGGGAGCAGCCACGACCGGCATCGGCGGGACTTCTATCACCACGACGACCGCCGAAACTACCCCCCCGAGAGACGGAGAGACTCTAGAGAGGGACGGTGGAAACACTTTTAAAAAGCATTTTAGTTCGTTTGTTTTTTAAATCAACCGTTTTAATGGCTTTTTGTTATCCTCCTCGATTTTAATTTTTATTTTCGCGGATCGCATCTCGATTGTTGTATAAAAAAATATTATCTTTACTGCAAAAAAAAAAAGCAAATTTTTTTGACACGAGGTTAAGGCATTTATACCGGAAATTGTTTGTGGAGATGCTCGAAAGAAAACGCTAAACCTGTAATAAATCGGCCGTTTCGTGTGCTGGCCTGTTTTTAATGTATATTTTGATCTCAGGGGGACGCTTACGTTCGTATCATTTTTTTTATTTTTAAGAATGTCCTTTTCGAGATCTGTTTCTGTACAATAGCAAACCGCATAAAAGATCAAAAATATGGTAGATTTCGTTTTCTCTAGAGATTTGTAATTTCTCAGGATTTCTCATGGAAAAAATAGAAAACCAGATTTTAGGTGACTTGCGTTTGATAAGCAATTTTTTTTTACTCTCTATATTCCTCTTTTGGGATTCTATTGGGATAATGCCGATTATTAATTCATCAAGATGGTCTTTGAATGTTTGGAACAATAACTAGTTTTAATACTTTGTATACGATTTTTTACTGTCAAGTGCTACTTTTTGATTTCATAAAAGTCAGTTTACTGATCTCTTTCTGAATTCGTTGTGACTTTTTCTTGTTTGTTTTTGGACAAATGAAGCCCTAACGGGGATTTCGGGAGTCTACAGGTGGCGCCGTTATTGAAACATGTCCAGTGAAAAACACACTTCTGTGAATGAGCACACTCACAAGCATATGCACTGACTCTGAAACACTTAATTTATATCTATAATGAAAATATAAGGTGAGGTTTTCAAAAGTGGGACGATTTGCAAAGCGGTATTATGTTTTAGTTGTTGGTTTTTGGAGCCTCTTTGGTAATGGTCATGTGATCTAGGTCCAGTCTACTCGGTGGCATCTCACTTACCTGAACCTTACTTTGATAAAAAGCCGGATCTATTTTGCAAAAACACGCTTTCATAGACGACTATCCAATCAATATCTACTATACAATTTTAATCATTCATAGAAAGTGTTCTCACTTGCTCATAACTTGGTTAGACTATTTTAATATATACTTTTAGACATTAAAAATAAAACTGCATACTAATCAAGAAACATGCTTTACATACAATTAAATTGTAAAAATAAATAGTAAACTAATACATAAATTTTAGGTAAGCCTATGCTTTTAAACTTAAAACGATGAAGTACTTAATAACTCGAAAAAAAAATACTATGGGCTGCAACGATTATTGCAGCGTCCTGAATCTTTTGTGGTTTATTATATTTGATTGTCTCTAAACGGCGCGAACGGTAGGCCGCGTGTTTCTAGATGTTTCGTTCGCGCTTCAGCTGTGACTTTTAATAGTGACCTGTCAGAGGCAGCCCGATCCTTTAATGTCCGATCTGAGGTCGTAATCTGCCCTTCCGAAAGTGCTTTAGCTGCCCCCGGCGGCTCCCGGAGCGCGCGAAGCCGAACATCCCCACAAAGCTCCCGGATCCAAGAGCGCGCCGAGCCCCGGGTCCGCGCTTTAATCCGCGGGGGATCGGGTTCTAATGAAGCTGCTGTACTGGGAAACACGTTATTGAGGAGCTCAGCCTCCGCGCGTTCGCTGCTTAATAGATTGAGCCGCCTGGCGTCCGCTGCTTGTGGCCCTCCACCACTCTATTAAAATCCCTATATTGTTATATAAACACAAATATATATATATATATATATATATATATATATATATATATATATATATATATATATATATATATATACAGGCTTTGTGAGTACGGTAGGCCTATATAACCTTTATGAAGCTTTACTAGGATGAGTAAAATCATCATAATCCATAAAATAAAAAAGTCCCTTTCTTCATTTAAGAGTATTGATGCATTCTTATTCTCTCATTCTCATATTTTAATGTGTTACAGAGAGCGCACAGTAATATCCTGAGACCTTATGAATGTTTCTTTCAGTGGCACGACTTTCTGTTTAGGCTATACGCAAAAAAAGGACTTTGGCATATCGTGCGCATTTTACGCAGTTGATAGGTGATTATCTATCTATCTATCTATCTATCTATCTATCTATCTATCTATCTATCTATCTATCTATCTATCTATCTATCTATCTATCTATCTATCTATCTATCTATCCATCTATCATCTATCTAATTTACGCAATTGATAGGTGTCGAATATTGTACGCATCTATCTATCTATCTATCTATCTATCTATCTATCTATCTATCTATCTATCTATCTATCTATCTATCTATCTATCTATCTATCTATCTATCTATCTATCTATCTATCTATCTATCTATCTATTCACAGGTGCCACATGAACCCACTTCCCACCGTACAGTCTGTTTCTCTTGATATTCCCTCCGCCAGTTGTTCTCGTTTCTTCCCTTTGATCAAGGTCTCCGACCAAAAAGAGCTCAGAGCTTTTCCAGTGGAGATCTCTATATTTCCTTTACATAATCCCCGACGCTTTGAACGCGGCGGCTGTTATCTCGGAGTTATATTTACTCTCATACATGGGAAAATGATAATCATTTGGACAGCGGGCGCGCGGCTCCGAAAAGCAGAAACCCGACTCCGAGCTCGACGAACATCAAAGCGCCGGTCCATCTGCGATAAGCATCACGATGTCAAACAAAACTGTCGTTCTGTAACAAAACCGAGAGAAGTGTCTGCGCACCTCCATCATTTCACACGGGGTAATACTGTCTGGCTTCACCAACACCTGTCGAGCGCGCCTCTTAATTCACCAAACGCTCTTACGCGGGGGAAATATTGCACGATTTTTATTTGCGTTATTATAATTTTTTAACAACGAATTAATTTTTCAGAAATGCCACTGGAATTATATATAGCCTAGGTATTTCTACAGTTAGCCCGTACACTTATTCATGTCTGAACCTCCTCTTAAAGCTGCTTTTTTTGATGTCTTTTGCGTTTATATTTTGTATATATATATATATATATATATATATATATATATATATATATATATATATATATATATATATATATATATATATATATATATATATATATATATATATATATATATTTATATTTTATTTTATTTTATTTTTTTTTCACGATAGGCTACACGTCGCAGCTCTTTTTCTTTAAGCGTGACAAAAAGGCTTTTTCTTATTTTTTATCTTTCGATTTACGTCAAATAAGCCTCGTTCCTGTTCCAGAAAGCAACAAACTTCTTCGGCTATCATAAACACAAACCAAGATGCGGTCCGTCTTATGAATTAAAGTTATTAGACCTATATTCGCTGTATTCGTTATTCTTTAAGCGTAGGCTATGATTATTGAAAATCGAATATCCCATTTGATTTACACATTTAATGTTGCTCTGCGTTTAGTTTTTTAAGCACAAACAAACAAATCGTTATTTTATCTTGCATATATCTATCTATTTATCTATTTATCTATCTATCTTATTTATATATATATATATCACCCGCTGTTATCGAAAATAATAAAAAATGTATATATCTTTGTTCTATTCTTTATGTAAAAAATAATGTAAAAAATATTTTTAATGAATTGCATTAATTTATATAGGCTAACTGTTGTTATAATTGCCGCTAATATAGATATTAATAATTATAGCCTAACGTTAAACTTTATTTTTTTCAGCAAAAGCCACGCGTTTCTGATTTTGAGAAAAATAGCTGCTTTACTCGATCGGTGAACGTTTTAAGACGCCCGCGCCTTTCCGTGTCGACAAAACCTTTCCAGCAACACAAAACAGCCGCAGTTTGGATTGAAATCGTTAAATCCTTCCAGGTTTATCGACGTCGACACTTCTGCAAACAAGCATCATTTCGTAATGAGTTTCAAAAACGTTTCGTTTGTTTTATCATCACTGGAAATGGCTTTAAAAGGTAGAATTTTCTCCATTTGTAAATGTCGCAAAATCTGACGCATAAAGTAAACTACTAATAAATGCATTAATTAATGAATAAACGGCCTATATGCGCTTGAGGGTTAGCCTATTATTTATTCCTTCTTTTTTTTTTACAACGACAAGTAATTAACTAACCAAAAAAAAAAAGAAACGCGGACTTCGTGGGCTGCTTCAATTAGCGCCACAAGTGAACCGTAATTCAGTGTAAGTTTCCATGGATCGATAAAAAAAAGGAAAAAACTGAGAAAACCGGTTGATTGTTCTGCCGTACAGTAATAGAGAGGGAGGGAGGGAGGGAGAGAGAGAGTGATTGACGTGAAGTGTGTCTGCTGTTGCACACAGCAGCGCGGCAGTGACAGGATAGTTGGTTTATATAGCGGTGACTCAGAGCGCGCCGCGCACTCCCCGCGTGAATGAGCGCGCCGAAGACACCGAGCACACCAGATCAGACGAGATGTCGATTTAGATCACCGCCTTGCCTTAAAACCCGCACACTGCTCCGAAAGAAGGCGATCGGCGAACCATGCACTGTCAGGCAGAGCTGAGGGTCGCGAGCAGCGCGCAGCTGAAAGCCGCCAGGAGACGATACAAGACTTTCATGATCGACGAGATCCTCTCCAAGGAGACTTGTGATTACTTCGAGAAGCTTTCTCTTTACTCGGTTTGCCCCTCTTTAATCGTCAGACCCAAACCTCTGCATTCATGCTCGGGTAAGTGACGTGGACGCTTTTATTTTTACTTTACTTTACTTTACTTATAAAAAAAAAAAAAAAAAAAAAAAAAAAGTTTAATCATTTTTTTTATCAAGTGCGTCTATCTCTCACTATATACTTTTCTTTTTATGATCTCTTTGCTCTCATACCTGCTATAAAAAATATATAAATAGACTTTAAAACTTAAAAACGTCATTTTCGGTGGTTTTAATATTTTCAGTCTGTTACTGTAATTACTAATTAAGAAAATCGAGCGGATATAGGCTAATTATAATATGAGAAGGAATTGCGCAAATTATTGTGACAAATTAGACGATGTGAAATTGATTATTTTTTAACGATGAAAGCGCTGTCAATGCAATATATTTATATATATATATATATATATATATATATATATATATATATATATATATATAATTACACAGGAAAAATCACTTAGATTTTTATGCATTTTTACGTTTTGCAATAAAATTTGAAGAAAGCTTGCTCCGATAGTAAGAAGCACCTACTTTCTCACAATGCGTTCATATTAGCAGCTTAATGCAACAGATTTTAAAACTAACATTAAATAAAAAAATACAATTGAAATTATATTGCGTTTCTGAAGTCTGGATACGGAACGGTAAAGAGTCCGTTACCGAACACTTTCTATATTCAGCATTAGAAGCAACGGCCAGGAAAAAGACGATTACCATCGGCATTTTATCCTAAATTGAACAATACGTCATGCTGAATATAATAAACAATTGCATATTTTAGCCATAGATGTTAAAATACTCCAGCTGTCTTCACGCGCTCGGGGAAAAAAAAGCGCGCTTTGTTAATTTCTGATTAATATTCTCGTTTGAAATCTGAAATAGTGAAAAACTAACGAAAACAAAGATGTGCATTCAAGTTCAAAACCTGTTTGTAGGTCGTGAGTTAAATTGTGCAACGCACACGATGTGTGTGTGTGTGTGTGTGTGTGTGTGTGTGAAGTCTTTTACTCTCAAAAACATACAAGATAACAGCAGAACTGAGAGTGAACTAACTTTTTGCCTTTACGCAAAATATGTGTGCGATAGATTCCCTTCACTATAGATAGCCGATCTCATTAGCTTTGTCAGATTAGTGTATTTTGTTATCAATATCTCAAATTAATCTGCCCCAAGATACACAGTATTTTTTAAAAATCATACTCAATTATGTACACACACATATATACATACATACATACATATATATATATATATATATATATATATATATATATATATATATATATATGTATAATACATAAAACATCACTGGCCACAGCCATGACAGTTGAATAGATAATAGCTGAACAACCCTTTGAAACATCATCACTTCTCCCTGATGATTTATCACGGCAGACGACACTTGCCATATTTCATCTTTAAACGTTTCAGCCTACAACGTTTTGACCGTTTTTGCCCCCGGTGACCTCAGGGCATCGGTGCGCGCGCATTCCCCAAACCGCATTTGTTTCATTCATTTAAACCGTCCCATTTACAACGAGTCGGGTATCCGCGGTAAAATAATGACATCTTCTCCTCTTACTCGCCCCGAGGAACGCAAACTCCTGGAAGCCACGGGACATTTATCTATTTACAGAACTCTTGCCACACTCTTGACTGCGCGACATAGGATGCAGTCAGGTATGACATCCTGAAGCGACAGGTGCAGTGTCATTCCGGCATAATGAGAGGCATTGTGCGAAGTTCGCAAGACGTTGCAAAATCTTCCTGGCATGCCATTAATCCAGGTTGTAATACATCGGGCGGCAAAAAAAAGTTTGACCCTCAAGATCGCGGTAGTATTGGTAGCGGCACCTGTGTGATTAGGTTTAAGGGATTGATTAAGCCCCATTTGTGAACTCTCGCAGCAACTGTGACCCATCCGAAGGTTTAGCGAGGACTTAACTCTGAGGTTTCGTGTGTGATTTCCCAAAGAGAGAATCGCAGATGACCAGTTGTCACTTAAAACCCAGCGTTCCTCAACTCGTCGCACAGAAAAGTTCCCTACGTTAACATTTGCCATGCATGCTGAGGGTCATCCATGCCATTTTCTTTCTGTACTGCAGTTAAAATGAAACGAATACACCCATCCCTGTATAGCTGAGCGTTGCAAGGCAAGCGAGTTTTTCAGGTCAGAATGACTGATCTCGAAGCAGGTCTCGTTTCGCATTGATGGATCGGTTTAGGTACGCATTGATCTCGCTTCACAACGCAAAACCATCAAAAGGCTTTCTTTCATTTGACAACCAGGCGTTCTCGGATCATGTTGCAATAACGCTCAAAAAGCCGATGCTGCAGATTTGATACATTGAAACACTGGCGAAACATTGAAACATTTGAAACAAGTGTCACTCTTAAAAATAAAGCTCTTTATTGGCGTTATGCTAACATATGCATTTTTCAAACGCGCAAAAAAAGTTATTAAAATGGTCTGTGAGCTATAAAAACCCTTGTCTTTTGAGTAGAGCTGACTGAAGTGTTTTCTCAGCAACCGAAATGGTTCTTCTTTGGGAAAACCCCTTTGGAACCTTTATTTTTAGGGATGCATAAGTGTGTGAAACGGAGTAGTAATTACACGCCGTTATGAAATTTATCTAAAGTCGAGTGTCGGTGTGCAGAATTCCAAACTAGTCCAGAAAAGTGCAAAGTGTCCCTCTCAAAACCTGATGCGTGTTGACAGAGAGCATCTTCGCTCCCTCATACCTGCTGTGCGATTTGTGAAATCGGAGACGCATCCTCTAAACGGTCGGGATCGCGATAAAAATAGCTCCGACAGGTCGCTCGCTTTCATCCCACGCGACCGAACGGACAGAGACGACAAAACATGCGTGCAAACGTATACACATGCGTAGTATTAGGTCATAACCGTGTATGCGAGAATAGGCAGGCGCGTTTACACGCACATGCTTCCTTCTGTTTGTTCGTCCAGCTGTGAGATACGAGGCGGTGTGAGAGTTTTGGCAGGCCGGGGGCCGGGGATAGAATATCCAGCCCAAATATCAGAACGCTGCACACACTGTGTCTTTTCAAGTCTGAGGGGTGTGAGATATTCTATATGCCAGCACATCAATGGATGATACTGCTTAATATAGAACGTAGCTGGCATTAAGAGTGGCACTTACTGAAAGGCCATTGGCCCTGGACTCTCCCCCATTGAGAGAGTATCTGTCGTCGCTACTGTAAACTCTGTCGCCACTAGGAGCCGCTGTACGACACGCCGGAATACAACAAGAGAGTCTACATGTCAATCACTCAATAACTCGTACTCAAACGCCGATTTCTACCCAATCGTTTTCCACGCTCCGACCCTGACGACTCATTAAACGGGTTTGACTCGCCCGCTTCGAGATATTCTGTTACAGTTGTGACAGGCAGTCATTGACAGGCTAAATCAGTTTTTAAACGTGAGACCGGCCTATGTGAAATTCAAACAGATTAAATGCATCCCCTGGTATTGCATAACCTACTTGCAGCGTTCGCCCTTTCTCATTGGTTTGATGACGTGGTTGGAAGCTCTTTATGATCGCCATGCGTCCCCACGATTGCAGTCGACGCAAGCTTTGTTCGAAGTAAAATAATGCAGCGGCAGGCCCGTTTGATTAATTCTGCAAACACGGCCAGTCTTGAGGCGCGATGGAAGCGCCATCGTGCAAACAGAGGCATTGAACACGGGCTGCATCGTGTCTGTACGCTATAACGACTGCTAAGCGTCAAAGGTGTAAAAAATAGTATGATTTATGCGTTAAACTCAACAAGCAGATCACGAAACGCGCGTGCCAAGCATCTCGAATGGCCGCCGGCGGGAGTTTTTCGCTCTGTTTTTGCATAATGCTAAGTGTTTTTCAACTTCCGGGCGCTGCTAAAGTCCACGATTTACTATAAGCACGAAGCTCAATGTTGAAATTAGGCTAATTGAAAACGGGCGCTCCACTTAGTAGACAAAACCGGCGCTACTTTTACGTATTAGTCCGTGGACTCTCTCTCTTTTTACTTTCACTCTGTTTGAGTGTTGACTGTGGCGAGAAATATCTTGTACAATAAGCAAAAACAACCCTACGTTTTTTTTTCCAATATTTTTGGACGAACGGCATTGACAAAGGTGAGGCCCACGCACTTAAGAGGGCATAATAGAGGGTTTTAATATTTAGTTTGGAGACACATCACTCGTCATTACGCGGGGAAGGCTTTTAGGAGCATTTCTGAAAGGAGGAGATGCAGATAAAAATCATAGATAGCACAATCTCCTATGACAGCACGCTGAAAAACAACCTAATAGGAGGATGAGTTTCCTTTAGAGGACTAAATGATTGAGAGACAACCGTCCACACCTCTCCTTTACATTTATCCACTGCAGACAATAAAAAGCGGATGTCTTTCAGGTGAGAACCAATTAAGTTCACACACACATAAACAAAACGTACAATTATAGATGCATTTTGACACAATTGTCAGACCTCACCCATGATGCAACACGGAGGGTGTGGCTATATTCATTTATGAAAACCTATTATCAGGGTATTATGGATATCTATTGTGAGATCTTAGCTTTATCCCCTTTGGGTAATTATTGGAAGCCAAATAAATCACAGGGTACCGTTTCATGTCTAAACATTTATAAGTAATGCGATACAGGGATGTATACTGCATAATGTTTTCCAGAGCTTAAAGGTTTTTTTGGGAAGTTGTTAGATGCCTGGAAGACAAAACAGAGCCAAACATAAAGCTATCAGCTGCGTTATCAATACGCTCGAGCACATTCGGCTCAGTTCTGGCTCGCAGCAAGGACGATTTGGAAAAATAAACTCTTTCCATTCACTCGCAAAGACCTTATGTTTTTTCCCCCCATGCTCTTCCAAACTCGCTGGATGGGTTTAATAGATATCGAGAGATAAAAACCGAAACGAGTGATGAAGCATTAAATCTGTCACCGCCTGGCCCGAGCAAAACACAGTGTACCGTGTTACTGAAAGTTCAAACGCGCATCGAGTGCCAAATGAAATCATCTCGCTGGAATCCAATCATTCAAGGAAAATAAGACGGGGCTGAAAGAGCGCAATCAAGAGCTTAATGTTTGCTACCGTTTTGTGGCCATCGGTCGAGGAAAGCTTGAGCTTCACAGCTTTATCGTGAGTAACTTGGCACTTCGTTCACAACACGTGAAGGTGTTAAAAGATTTCCCGAGCATGTCATAACGGGGGAAATGCGACAACAAACTGCCACAGATATGTTTTAGGTCAAATGAAACGACGCTAGGTTTCCCAAAAACGTGTACGGGACTTACAGTAATCCAGGAGCACGGCATCACAATAATGCGGCTTCAGGAAAATCTCACTGACTCATTCAACTAAGTTTGTTCATTAACGGGGATCTAGGATGCGATTACGAAGCTTTACCGATTGTCTTTTAACCCATGGGTAATTTGGTTAGTGAAGAGAGAGAAGCAAATGTCGAAGAGTTTCCATTTCATTAAAAAAGACGGTAATGCGTGACGTAATTATTATAATAAGCACGATGGCACGGGGGACAGCGTAGGTTAAAAGACCGATAGACACGACGGCGAAATTGTTGGGATTGATTTAAAAAAAGAAAAGGGAGGGCGAGAAAGAAAGCTAGAGATGAGCTGGAAGGGATGTCATGCCTGAACGTGTTGAATTGATAGCAATGAGATCATCCCGACTTACATGCGAGCGTGAACGCATACGTGTTTGTGGAAAACTTCAGCTTTCACTGCTCTGTCCTGTCCTTCCTCTACGTCTCTATATGCTTCACTTTTTTAGCTTTAAGCATACACAAGGCCTAACAACTCCCAATGCCACAACCAGCCGTTTATAAAATAGTTAGCTTTGCCTATCAGGAGTGTTTTATCTGCATAAAAGCCCCACAGGCAGAGACTTCTTAATGGCGTACGTAATGAAATGTAGACATTTTTGACATTTCGGCAACCGGGTTTACGATTACAGAAGTGTCGTCATTATCATTATCGTTTCAAAGCAACAATTCGAGATTTTAAGAAATCAGTCGCCCCCGATATTTGCATTAAACTGCTACAAATACAACCATTAATGCTTTTATATTTAATCAACGTCTGATGATTGTTTCCCTCAGGCCATATTCAATAAGGAAATGATTTTCGATAAAATATTTGGCTTTGCCACAGTCGTTTTTTCTTTTTATCTATAAGCAATCAAACGATTAGATAAGACATCCCAGGCATTTACCGGGATTAAATAAGATTGCAACCAATTTGCCTGTGAAATGGACATGACATCATGTATTCATTTCACCAAACGCTCTTCCATTCTCACCTCACTCAATAAATCTCACCGTCACTTTCTGCGCTCGACGACATAAGCTTTTTTCTTTCTCCCCCCGGAGGTATTACACGCTCGCCGAAGCGACCTCTCTCTGCTCAGACGGGCCGGTGTTGCGTTTTATGGTCTCTGGCGTCTTGCTGATGTCTGAGAGAATAAGAGCAGGAGACAGAGAGAGAGAGAGAGAGAGTTAGAAATATTAAAACCGTAAGGGAGATGGTACAGATGCCCCGGCTGAAAATTATTACCCAGAGTGCATCATAGGAGAGTCGTTATCCTCCCAGAGTTCAGCGTGAGACAGCAGTTACATCACCGGATCGGCCACCTTACATCACACCGGCCAAAACTCTTAACACTCACCTACGGCTTCAGTGAAGGTGGGCTCGCTCGGACATGACGGCTGTTAAAACTCTGGGTTACGGCCGGCTCACTTTAGCAGCTTGTAAACTAGATTTTACAGGCGTGGACGATGAGCAATGAGGCCTGATAACAGCAGAACTGTTCTTGAAAATACACAACATTAGCGATGCGTCGCTGACTTACAAGCAAGACGCTACGTTTGCGACTTCTTCAATTTTTGGAGCATTTATTAAGAGTGCTTGCATTCGTCCGGCCATTATGCTCTCTCCGTGTTTGCTCTCGTAGGCTCACAATTAATTGTGGATTTTTTATTTTTTTATTTAAAAGCACAGAAATGGAGTTGCATATTGAAAGATTACAAATGGAAAAAGAGTAAAAAATGACAATAAGATGGGCTTATGAAACAGCACGCAGGAATTTGATTTGATGTTAAATTAACAAAAAAAGAATGCTTGTATCCTATTCGTTTTCTATTTTAATTTGATCTCGTATTTTAGAAAAAACAGATATTGAGAAAAAATGTTCATGTACGTTTTTATATTAGATAATGAAAAATAACAAGTGAAAATGAAAATTGTGCAATAATGAAGTGACCACTAGCATTCAAAAATATAAATTATATGATATAATTAATGTAATATATTTTTATTTAAATCAGATAGTTTTTTCCATGCAGAAATGAATGCATATATATATATATATATATATATATATATATATATATTTATTAAATCTGATTTTGTCATTATGAGCAATGATGGAATTAATTTGATTCCAAACTGGCCGTAGATAATGCGAAACCAAGAATGTTTCTAATTTATGTTTCATGTTTACTCTGAAAGCAGTATGGCTCCTTGAAATGCACAGCATTAATGATATCTTCCAGCAGTCGCTCATTCTGTGCTTTTGCGCCGGCAGGCTCTGCTCCTCTGAGGTCGTATCCTCTGCTGTCGGTGATCACGCACCAGCCTCCCAGCAGCCTCCAGCAGCTCTCCCAGCCGTCTCCTCACCTGCCTCTTCTGTCACCCCAGCACCCTCTGAGCTCAGAGCCCACGGCCAGCGAGACGCCCGTCAGCATCAGCAGCGAGTCCGAGACGGAGCACAGCGCCCCTCGGCTGAAGAAACCCCGCCGCAGCCGCACCATCTTCACCGAGCTGCAGCTGCTGGGCCTGGAGAAGAAGTTCCAGAAACAGAAATATCTGTCCACTCCGGACAGGTCAGTGCTTGATGAAGACGTGACTGCTCGGTTGAAGGCTTTTTAAGCTTAAATGTATTTATTTTTGACCAGTGTTTATACCTCATAAATTGTAAATGGTAAATAGAAATGTATTTATTTGTTCGTTACTTATGAATGCAAAATAAATAAATAAATAAATTCTATTTGCAACCCAACATAAAACATAATAATAATAATAATAATAATAATAATAATAATAATAATAATAATAATAATAATAATAATAACATTATCATTATTATTATTTATTATTATTAATAATAATAATAATAATAATAATAATAATAATGTTTGTTAATTTATTGTTATTAATATTATATTTTGATGGTACATTAAATATTGATAGTGGAATATGTGGCATCAACATTATGTGGTTTGTTTGTTTGGTTCACAATATTTATTTATTCATTAAAAATCGTATTAAAAATGACAAAGTTAAACAATAAAATAATAATAATTCTTAATAATTTAATTAATTTCATATTTATTATTATCATTAGCATTAATGTTACTATTGCTGGAAATTGATTTGGAACGTAACAAATTATGTTAGATTACATAGAATGACCGGGAATGAATCCAAAAAACATGAAAAAAGATGATTTTAATGTTGACTAAAAAGCTGAGTAATAAGCTATAATTTCAATGTCTTTTTTTATCTAATGTATTTTATTTTATTATTATTTTTATTGTTTGAGTGGAGCATGAAGTTCATTGTGAGGAAAATAATTCTTGGCTTGATTGGAATATAAAATGCAATAACAAATTTGGCACAATCAAACCAGTAACATTAAAATACTATAAAAGAAAATGATTCTAAATGCAAACGCATCCTGAATTAAACACTTTAAGCGAACAATTAGATGGCTCAGTGTTGTACTTAAGACGACGGTAACATTTTAACCGTGCTTTGAATCGCAAAAGAAGCCTTTTAAAGAAACACTACCCCATTCAAGACAACAGGGACACAGGCCAAGAACAGCAAACAAAAATGTATTACATTGATTTCATGCCAATCATTTAAAGCACACGCAGGTGTATTTAAAAAACTTTGGGGCTTTGTACAATGAGATGAGGTAATCTACGTGTCGTAGGTCTTCTCTCGTGGGACGATTTTTCGCCTATAACACATTTTCCATTTGAGTTTGGCACTGCGTTCAGATTTGGCCGGAGTGGATGTGTTTCCATTATGGCCCAAAAGGTGCTTTTTGAGTAAAAATCCCACAAAATCAGTCCTGTCCCACCTACAGTGATTCTGAGCTTGACTGCCACACACACACACACACACACACACACACACACACACACACATTCTCTGAATTGTTGGTCAGACACAGCCTAAAGACAGATCCTGTCCTCCAGAGGCATAGAAACTGTCAGACATAATTGTCTGAAAACTGTCAGCACCATCAGACATGCTAAGTAAAGAAAACCACCACCACAAGACTTCCTCTTACAAACAGCGCTTTTTATGTCACAAATAACTCTCTTGAATTTTATGTCACAAATAACGTTCTAAGTGACTTTGCCTGTGTAACTTGTCTGTGTAATTTAAAGTAAAAACACATTCAAAAGTATAGACATATATATATTTTTTTTAAGCCCAATAACTGATTTGGTTGCATGTAAACCTACATAGTTTTTCCCCATCTTATCAATAAAAATTGGCATCACAGACCTCAACATGCAAATGAAAACAACAATATTTTTTTATTAAAAATAAATAAATAAATAAATAATAATAATAATAATAATAATAATAATAATAATAATTATTATTATTATTATTATTATTATTATTATTATTATTTAACAAAATCAGATTTTAAAAGCCTTGATGTGAAGGAAATTTAGGTGTATTAATATTATTATTATTATTATTATTATTATTATTATTATTATTATTATTATAAAAATCAGATTTAAAAAGCCTTGATGTGAAGGGAATTTTCCCACTAGGTGTAGCAAAAATAATGATAATAATATTCAATAAATTATACAATTAAAATAAACATTTGGACGTGAAGGATTTTTTTAGGTGCATTTAATGATTTATATCATTATTTTTTTTAACTGCAGTATATTAAAAGCAACATAAAAATGTCCCGAAATGAACTTCTAACATGAGCTAAATCTGACTGATAGCTAATAATATTCAGCAAAAATATGTTTACCATAATTGAGAGTGATTTCCTCAGTAATTGCAAAGCCAGATCTGACACAAGTGTTGAAAGCACGAAAGCGGCCTGTTTTGTTGGTTCCTGTCGAGGTCAGTCTGTGGAGTTCATAGCGAGGTCATGATTACGCTCTCTCGATCACCCTGTCACACTCATCACGGCCTCGGGATTCAGATCATTAATTCATGACTAAACGAGAAACAAGTGAGGGAAATTCCTCATCTCCGGGCAACTTTGAGGAATGGGCCTCGGGACGGTCTTCTATCAATCTCAAAGACGACCTGAAGGTGTTGTGCTGTTTTTGGCTTGTCCGCCTAGGCCACACAATCAGAACATGAAAGCACTGAAAAACATGTCGCAATATGGAGTGTAATGATTTATACCGTGAAGTTTTAATGGTTTTTTATGAGGCAGAGATGATTATAATCATCTTCATCACTATTATGAATAAATGTCAGAACCCAAACTGAGCTTAAATTAGGCTCATAGTTGCAAGGAACGTGCCGGCTGTGGAATGCAGTGTGTGTGTGTGTGTGAGTGTGTGTGTGTGTGTGAGTGTGGTTTCTCTCTGAAGAATAATAAGCACAAACACAGAGGTGCTTTTCTTACCGCCAATTACTGTAGAGAAACAGCCACAGATGATAGACAGCTAGATTGGTGATGTTTTGAAAAAAAAAACACTCATTTTCCTCACCACTTGTAGTCATACGCTTTGCTTAACCATAATTCAGCATGATATGACAGATATGACACTTATCAAATAAATAAATACATATTTCATGATTTACTCAGGCATTTTTTTCCTTTTTTCAGCCCGAGTAAATGTAAATACAATAGTTTGTGAATAGAATTAAAATACATGGTGCAAGTTTTAATGGAGAGTATGTTTATTTAGACATTTTATGGAATTGTTTTATTAATAATTAAATTCCCCAAAAGCAATTATATATTATAATATTAATATTATATTTTAAAAGTAGATAGATTTTTTTAAACAAACTTTAAAAAACTATTAATATATTTATAATTAATTTTAAATGTGTGTGTATATGTGTGTATATATATATATATATATATATATATATATATATATATATATATGATGAAGTTATTTTATTTTGTAAGACCAATTTAATACACAGTAGGACCTACATATCTGGTGCAATTTCTCAAAAAGAATTAAGAATTTTGCAGGAAATTAAATTATTAACAAGATATAATGCTATAAATTTCCATAGTGATAGCATATGATACTTTTCCACGGTACTGCCCCGATACTTTAATTTATTTTTTTTAAAGAGGACATTCATAACATTTTAACTCATGATTAAAAAAAAAAAACTCTTGTCCTATACACAACTCAGAAGAGAACAGAGAAACAGATAATAGACAGATTAATAGGAGGAGCCCGGAAAAAGAGCGAAGTGGAGGGCTTTTGAGAGCAAGTGTTAATCTGCTCATTTCCAGAAGATCACTGCACCTCACAGTCACACGAGTCTCTGAGAGGCTGGAGCGAGGAGGTGCCTAATCCTGCTTGGCTGGTGCGAGCCACTTTGAAAGTAGACAGAGCAGAAATCTGCCCACTTTTTTTGTTATCTGGCTCTCTCTCGCCCTCAAATCCCATCTCGCATGTCCTCTCTTTGCCTATCACGTTACAGCAGACCAATCGCTTCATTAGTCATGCGCTGCCTGCCGAAGTGGCCCGAAACGAACCTCTGTTGCCTTCGGGCGAGTCAGGAGCTCCATGACTGGATTACCTTATCCTGTATAGATAAAGCGTGATGGCATTCCACGGGAGGTCTGCAGTTACAGTCGGCCTGGGAAGACTCTTCAGTTCACAGCTTGGCAAACTCGTCGGATATGTCATGCCAGCTTTGAGAATTTTGCAGTGATTAGATATACATCTGCACTCTAGATGGCCACCCACTGGCTTTTATGCATAAGACAACAGGTGACTTCGGGATTTCACTCAATTACTTCCAGTTCTGAAGTTTCCCTCCGTTCTCGCAGTCAGTACTGTGACTTGCGTTTTTTTTTTTCCGGATCAGAACACCATTTGTAGTCATCGATGCCTGCAGCTTCAAAACAGTCAGGGATACTCAGAAGTCTCATATTTGGGATCGCATATAAATATATATGAAATTTGTGGTACATATGATTCATTTGCAACATGTGAAGCAATATTTAACCCTGCGATTGAATCTCAGGAGCATCCATCATCCACCGTTTTAATCATCCATGTCAAGTCAAATGCTGCAGTTGAATCAGTTAACATATATATACAGTTAACATACACACACACACATTTTTTTGCATTGAGCCCTGGTTTATTTTTGACTTCCTGCACTAGATTTTTAATCTAGTGATTGTCATAGAAATAGCACCCCTTGGATTTAATAAAGGTGTCACAATAAGAGTACAATACTCTAAAACGTATACCTCTAAGGTGCATAGATATACATTTCCCCACATTTTGGATAAGTTACTCAGTTTTGAAAATGACCTTTGGCCAATCATTAGGATTTGAAACTGAATTTCTTTTCTGATTCATGCGTTATGATTAATCTGATTTATTACTTCTTTGTCTGAACCCGTGCTTTTTATTGTGCATGTGTGCAGATTGGACCTGGCCCAGTCTTTGGGACTCACGCAGCTCCAGGTGAAGACATGGTACCAGAACAGACGCATGAAATGGAAGAAAATGGTGAGTCAGAAGAGCTCGCTCAAGGCTACCACGACAAGGACCGTCTACCTTGTGAGCCTAGTTCGTTAAAATACTGTCATCTTGTATCAATAAAACATCTGCGCTGAAAATCTACCAAAGCTTTGTGCGTGGAAATGGAAACTCTGAGACATATCATTAAAAATCCATTAGACAGTTTTGAGCTGCCCTCCTCGGCGCTCAATACAATCAGTGCGTGTAACAGCGGTGACCCTGGGCTGCTGGTTGCTCGAGTGATGATTTAAAAGACGGTACATGTCTACGTCAGCGCGATCAACCTCTCAAGCAGGAACAAAAGATCAACAGAACGTTCACCTCCGAGATAAACGAGCGCAAACGGCCAGCCCGTATGGCTATATATCTTCCCTTAATCACCGCAATAACCATCCTCACCTTTGACTAGGCCCACATTTTTCATAGCTCATGTGTGTCCATTTTTCTCTAGGTGCTAAAAGGAGGACATGAGGCTCCTACCAAGCCCAAAGGCAGACCTAAGAAGAACTCCATCCCAACCACAGAGGAGATCGAGGCCCAGGAACGGCTGGCGGCCAAACTAGAGGAGGAGAAGCTACGAGGCGATGGGGAAGACGAGGTCTTCCAATCTCAACCTCAAGATCTCAGTACGTCCGCTACATCTGAATCCGTCTGTCCAGAATCCCCGGCGCAAGAACAGGCCCCTCCGTCTCCATCGGAAGCGATGACGACCAGCTAAACGCACAACCAAAGACAGCTACTGAAAGACTTTGACGCTCTCTGGACTTGAGCAGATGAACGGCTTCCCAAGCCTGATTGTTTTGAGTTGACGGTGATCCCCAAAAGTGTACTTCAGACACGCAAAAATGTGTGAATGTCATTGCAAAACATCATGCGTAACAAGAAAAGATAGAATAAGCACACTTCTCGATCAAACATTTCATTAAAATAAGCTTTTTTTAGGTATTAAACGATAAAACAACAGGACAATGTATTTGGACACATTCTGGATGTCAGACTGTGGATCATATTCATAACTATCGAATAAAAATGCGTTTTAAAAGCGTTCCCATAAAGTTATGAAAACCTTATTTCTGAATGTTCTCTGAACGTTCAAACGTGTAGTTTTTTATGTTTTAAAAACATCTGTCCTTGGTTGTTTGAATGTTAAGGGAACATTCCATTTGATCATTTAGCAAACATTGTGGCAATGTTACGTTTAGAAAAAAGCAGTGACATTTAAAAAAAAAAAATGTTAGAGAAACGTACATCTAAAACGTTTCAGAAAACGAACAATTTTTGTGATAACATTTCGAGAGCATTATTAAAGGTATAGTTCACCCAAAAATGAAAATTCTGTCACAACTAAATCCTTTTCATGTGCTTCCCTTTTCTCCTGCTCACCAAATAAATATATATATATATATATATATTTTAAAGAATGTTAATAACAATGTTAATAATAGAGTTGTTGGTTCCATAGTATTATTTTTCTTTCATACTATGGAAGGTTTCAGGAAGTGTTTGGTTACCCACATTCTTCAAAAGATGTTTTAGTTTTCATACACTTAATAAGAAAAAATCTCAGGTGACAGCATTTTCAAAAAGCAGTGAACATTTTATGTTTTGGCCTCACACCATGGCAGAATGTCGGGCCTGAAAACATTTGGAAATGGGTTTCAAACTGTAACCAACCGTGTAACCAAAAAAAAAAAAGTAAATTTTTGGAAACAATGACGTTACGAGTTTTACAGATTCGCACGAGCAAGGATCTTTTTAACAATATTTTCACTTTCAACTTTCGTACATCATTATCGTGCAAACGTACCTTTATACAGGTCTGGAGTAGGTTTTAGTTTTTTTGGGTGAATTATCCTTCCAAAGACTAGATAACTTTGAACGAATGCTCTATGAATGTTACTGTTGTGAACATTGTGAACGTTCCCCGTGGACTATCCACTAAAAATGAAATTGAGGCCATTTGCAGATTTTATGTAATGCAATGACATGCAGGCATTTTATAGTATGCAAGTGTCCAGTTACTTTCCACTATATATGGCTATGCCGTGATCTACATTGCTTTACATGTTTGTGTCACACAGCTGCCTCGCTGAAATGTATTTTATAAAAAATTGAAAGCCATTAACATGCTGCCAGATACACCAACGTATAAAACCGAATCACAAAGACTGACTTTCTTGCACCAGTGCGGCACGTCCTATACGGACAAACAGCAAGTGTTTATTTTTTTCTGGGTTTGTTCCTCTCTTTCCCTGTAAATATTACCTGTGTAATTGCTCCTGTAGTTTACGGTGCACCTGTGTACTGTAGCATGGGATTCTGTGCCAAAACACATATATCTGAGAAGCTAAAGTGCCCTTTGAGGTTTTTTCTTTCTTTTTTTTTACGCATCCATGAAGCTGCTGCCATTAAAAGTTAATAGGACGGGTTAGTATGAATACCAGTGTAAACATGTACAGAGTTCTGGATTTCGCATGAGAAAATGTTGCTCTTTTTAAAGCAGGATTGTCCAGTTTGGGTAAAGATTAGCTTTATCCATTCAACATGTCAATGGATAAAGAATCTGTCAGCTTAGTGTAGAAAAAGAACATAAATCGAGAAAACATTAAAAGTAGTATTGATTTAAGTAAACCTTCCAAAGTGCCCTCTCTCTGCCAAACGACAATGTGTTTTCTCTACCTGTTTGCAGAGAAAAATAGTTTCTTTTGTCCGTTTTATGCGTGGCATGCTTCGACTTTGCTGTATTTCAACCGAATCCTTTCTTCGAATCACCTTTGTGCGTGCGTGTAACCTTTGCGCGGCCGCTTAGCACTATCCTCCGAGGCCGAAAACACGCGGTACACGAACTCCCACGGATCGCGCTAGCTATTGTGTGTCTCGTCCCATTTCGTTCGCTTTGAATGAAAAAAAAAAACGTTGAACCCTTTTCCCCCCGCCGTGGAGTGGCGCAGTGTGACACCACTAAGTGCAGGCTGGTTTTATTACTGTAAGAAAAACCACTTAATCTGTCAGGGACGCAAAGCAATTAATAAATCAAACTCGCGCTAGTAAAACCTGCAAAAAAACACGAAAATCCGCGGGACATGTCGAAGCCCGCGGGAGCTCTGCACATGCCTACAGCTGACTGACGGCCCACAAATACATCATCGCAGACTCCTCCATCCTGCATGTCATGAGCTCCGTTTCCAACCGTTGTTGCCTTTTGCGAAGATTTTATTTGTATAGTTGTTGTTTTTTTCTTCTGTGTTTGGCCAACAGCAAATATTGAAAATATATTCCTTCTTTGATATACACACAAAAAAAACACTATTTTTCTGGTGTACATACTGAATTTTATTGGGTGAGTAGTTATTTTGTATTCTTTTGTTTTGGAAAAGACTATATAGATAGATATTTGACAAGAACCCCTTTTTCACCCAAACGTTCTGTAATTTTTATTGTATGTGTGTGTGTTTGCATATTTAATAACATTTAATAAAGATATCAGTAATTTTGGAGGTCCGATGTCGTGATTTTGGTTTACTTCGCAAAAATTGTCACCCAGGTTGCTGGCAAATTTCACAAAAACACGAATACCTAAGTAACACTTTTAAATGAATGTGAAATTTTTAGTTGAAAGACTAAAATGTATTCCAGATGTATCTGGCAACCAGTGAAATGTGAAATACAGGGATTTAAGTTAAGGTATTAAAAGATATTAAAAGAATAGTTACAGTTCATCATATTTTAATCATGATGTTGCAGGCCCGTGAAGTGAATTTTAATATTCATTCATTGTTTTTATAAAAAATTTTTTATCAAACAATGAAGCTAACAGCAAACATTAAATATGATAAACAGGAGATCAAATATGGTTTGTTGATGCACTTCTGAATGTTCATCTATTATATTTGATGTACTTTAAGTATGATCTCTGCAATGAGTATATTTCTTAACCGCACTGTATTTTTCAACTTTTTTATGTAAAAACTTGCAACTGTATTCCATTAATCTATGGATCAAGACCCTGCTAGTGGCCAAACGCTCGTTCACTAATATTAACATATGAAACTAGGGAGTAAAATGACACACAGTAAAACAGTAGACACTGCTTTAGGCAAAAAGTCTGTGAAAACGCTTTTTATAGCGCAGGGTCAATTTCAAGATAATAAAAAAAGTCAATAAAAAGTATAATTTACTTTGGTTGTGCCAAAGTAAAAAAGTAATCCATTGATTGTCATTCTCTATTACAATTTCTTATTTCGACTTAATAAGCAACAAGCACCAATATAAAGCAGAGAGATGATTTGTTCTACACGTGTTTGTATCTTTTTATTCCATTGTTCTCTTCTCACAATTTGTTCTTAAATAAACATGTATGTCTATTATAGGCTTATCATTCACTCCACACTTCCTTCATGTTGTCCTGTAGTGCACCTCGATCCTGAATGACCCGCTCAAACAGGTTTCTACCGTCAAGTGCATTTTTGCTAGTTTGCAGCACACACTGATGAGTGCAAGGCGATCACCTTGGGCTGTGTGTGTGTGTTTGTGCGTGTGTGAACATATACACATGTGTGTTCTGAGTGTGTGTGTGTGTGTGTGTGTCTGTATGAGGTAAAGGGGTCAGGGTTAAAGGTAGCTTTAAACCCGAGGCAGAGGATTACGGCTGACAGGAAGTTGCAGTGGAAATGCTGATGATTGAAGTGTCACTGATTATCACTAAAGAAACACACTGTTCAGCCTGAAGTTTTTGGGTCGTGTAACACAGTTTGCAGTAATGTAACACTTTACAGTAAGGTTCTGTCTGGTAACTAAAACAAATTTCTTGTATGTGCAAACATACTTGGCAATAAAGGACCTGAGACAGTGAATAAACACTTGATCTAAAAATCAAGTGTTGCTTATTTTAACTTTATCAGTTCTTGCATTAAATGAACCCCCCCAGAGTTCAAAAAATTGAGTTTTATTGTTTTTGAATCCGTTCAGCCGATCTCTGGTTCCAAAGAGTTTCGATATTTTTCCTATTTAAAACTAGAGTCTTCTGTAGTGCTATCGCCAGACTCAGAGATCAGCTGAATGTATTCAAACGCAATAAACCTCAGTTGGGATTTGAAGAATAAGCCTATTTTTTAAAATAATGGAGTGTTCCTTTAAATGCCAAATTCTTTCATGAAACGATGCGCGTGATGCCGATTGGTTAATGTTGCAATGAGCTTGCTATTTCACATGCAAAGGGCTCGTTAGCATCCACTTGAAACCCTCTACCTTCCCCGCCTCCACCTGTATCGATCTGCTATGGATTATTTTATATGATATTTGTGCAGCAGCATGTCTTAAATACTCACAGCGCCATGGTGCCGCATGCACTGGAAGAATTTCCTGCGCTTGCTTGAAGCCATAATCTACAGCAATAACCAACAGCAGTATTAACATCGTCATATCCATCACTATGCTAAAACATTATGAGAGTTATGAAATATCATAACTAACGTTAACTATTATGATTTTATAGTAAACGTTTACATTTGCATTTGATGTTTATTAATTCGTTTTATCTATAAATTTCTTTGAACAAACCTCTCTGTGTGTAAAATCACATATAATAACTGGGCTGCTGGCGTTTTTTATGCGGTCTCTATCATACTGTGCAAAAATCATTAATGGCTTTGCAGTGACTCATATCTTTTGTCAGTTTTTAGCTATGAATGTAATTCTCTTATCTAGATAAAATACCTTGTAGATACTCTCTGCGTAATTCATAATCATATTTCATTAAAATGTATTAGCCAACAAATCAGCACCAGGTAAAACCTGGTAAAAATATATATATATTTAGTCATGTCTGCGCAAAGTGATCTTATTAATGAGCATGTAAGTATAGCTGTCACATACAGCGAGGCCTGCTAAGTCTCTTTTGGCACGGCAGGTCACAGCAGGCATGTTGAATTCTGGGTAATTGTGTGTGTGGTATGGTCAGGTTATGGAAATAGCCCGCAGGTATGTTGCTCTAATCGGAGAGGCAATCATTCGGTCTCCCGGCCCCAGGTTCACAGTCAGGTCAGTGGAGTCTGGTAACTGGAGACCCGTCATTGTCGCCCCCACCTCCCGACGTCTGTCACATCACACTCATCATACATCCCCACCTTCACCTGTCAGCTTAGCTCGTGCTCCAGCCATTAGCATACTGCTACGAGAGAACCCCCCCCACCAAAAAAAAACTAAACAAAACATCCGTGTGCTCGCTTTATCTGCGCTGTGACAGGGGAGGTGATCTGTACATACCAAGAGAAGAAACCACAACCTGTCCAGAGGAAAGGATCCACCCTTCCAGCGTACGAACAATGACCCTGTTGTCTTCACCTGCAGATGAAAACCTGTCATTATCAAGGGCATGTACATAAACTAACAGTAAACACACTGTGCCGTAACTATAATTCATCATGATGAGTTCCATCACTCTGACAGAGAGCGTTTCACAGCGATTACGTGTTTTTAAAACCACGCTGCAACCTTGTGTTATGTACATAAGAAATGCAAACATTCAATGAAGGAGCTTTCAAACTAGTTTCGTCCGAAACGGCTCGTGCAATATTCAGAACATAAGGTTTAGCAAATACAAACGAGAAAGGCAGTTTTAGCATACTTTCCCAGCTGATTCATCGGAATACATTAATTGTTTTGTATTACAAGTTGGGTGTGATGCATATACATGATCAGTAACTTGAATTAATTAACAGTAAGCGAATACTTTAAGTCTAATGTACGTTTGGTAAACACTTTATAACGAGGTTCATTAGTTAACATGAACTAAGAATGAACAATACCTTATTAAAATTGGTAAAATCACAAGTTGTGAATGAAAAAATGAATGAGGTATTTATACAATGCTTTATACTGTATTGACGTACACCCAAAGCTCTTTAAACATTAAGTTGTGTTTTTTAACATTAATGCATCGTAAACTAACAATGAATGGTTGTATTTTTATTCGTTAATATTAACAAAGATAAATAAATACTGTAATAAATGTACTGTTCATTGTTTGTTCACTTTTGAGTCCCTCTTTGAGTTCAGAAATGATATATGTATTTTATTTTATTATCTGAAAGAAATAAATGAACATGTTAAGGCCTATTGTTGTTCAACTGGTTGAGGTTGATGTGGGATTTAGAAAGCAATTACAGTAAATAGTAATGCAATTCTTTTTAGAAAGAGTAATTAGTACAGTAATGAACTTACGCTGTTAAACTGTGTAATTAGTCATTTATTACTATCTAGTAACCAAATACTGATTACAGTTTTTTTTTTTTTAAATAGGCAAGCATGGCTTTATATTTCAGGAACTTTAGAACTTTTGGTCAACATTTGGATTGGCTTCAGATCAAGATTTAATATTTCCCATTTTTAGGAATCTAAAACTAAGAAAATACCGTCAACAGCAAATCACCAAGTTTTTAAAATTAAAATGTTGCATAAAATCGAGCGAAACATATACATATCCCCCGTTTTCTTTCCTTTAGTGATGTTTAGTGATGTAAAATTTAAAATAATAGTATTTCTGACCGTAGTGTGTTGCTTTATATATACAAAATATTGCATATAGCATGATTAACTATGCAAACCCTTCACTAAATCAAATCAGATACTTAAGACTGGCTTGTTCTTGGAAAACTCTCTGTGAGTGGTTGTCGGGGCCAATGATATGCGGTTGCTAAGCTGTCTTTGCTATGTCACTGTTAGCACGAAGGAATTCTGAATGGTTAATGAGATGTTGCTCGGAGAACAGTGCTTTAGCGAGCATTAATTACTAAATATCATTACAGGTAAACTACCTGACAACAGGTGACAATATAAATCATGTCTACAGGTGTCAGTGTTTTTCACAGCCAGAGGAAATTGCATGCTTTGACCTGTGGCCCTAAATTTCATCAGCGAAAAGAAAACCGTACTTATTATTATTGTTGTTGTTGTCATTATTATTATTTATATTGCACGTATGCATTCTTAAAAGTCAACAGGGAATAGTTTAAAATGTTGGGAGAAAACTAAAATGCTAAATTGTGAAATAAATCATGAATTAACCACTAAAACAAATATGAGTAGAGTGGATTTGTATTATATGCATGCATGTAAATATATATATATATATATATATATATATATATATATATATATATATATATATATATATATATATATATATAAATGATGACTTCAGGTTGGAAAAATCATCTGTGGAGGACGAGCTGAATTTAATAGACTTACATTTTCTCAGTCAATTTACCAATCAGCTGCATCTAGAGCCTATCAATCTTTATCATCTCACACCTAATTAATGGCGGTTAATGCTGTTCCCTGTGGACAGCTGGCTGGTGTTATTTCAGATACTTGCAAATGTATTTACAGTAGCGATTAGCCTTCAGCGCTCCGCCTCCGCTCGCTCATGCTAATACACTGGTCAACGATCTGTCCAGCGTCTGCGAGATGGCGCTGCCGCCCACACACACACATTAAATGCTCTGCCCTACACACACACACGTAGACCGGACCACAAAGCAAACCATCCACACACTCTTTCGGGTTTGACTTTGAGACCATCTGAAACACACCCGCTTTATATCCAACTTCATCCACAAAAGTTTATTGAAGTACATTTTAGAATGAAATGCTGTTTCAGTCTTAGATGTAGTACGTCAAACGTTACTTATATACTTACAAACAGGACAAAAGTTGAGTTTTAAAAAACTTGAGTTTTACTGTTTTTGAATCCAATCAGCCGATCTCCTATCAGGTGATAGCACTTTTAGCATAGCTTAGCATAGATCATTGAATCCAATTAGACCAGTAGCATCGTGTTCAAAATTGACCAAAGAGTTTCTAAATTTTGCCTATTTAAAAAAGATTATTATGACATGATTATTATGCCGGAATGAGAGTATAGTTCCTTGTTATATCAGCTTCGAAAATTGCAACTTTTAATTTTCCACCGGTCTTAGTACTACAGAAGAGTCAAGTTTTAAAAAGGAAAAATATTGAAACTCTCTGGACATTTTTGAACACGATGCTACTGGTCTAATTGGATCCAATGATCTATGCTAGGCTATTCTAAAAGTGCTATCTCCGGACAAGGAGATAGTCTGAATGGATTCAAAAACGTTAAAACTCAACTTATTAACTCTGGAGGAGTTCTTGCCTATTTACAAAAAAGTGGATTCTTCCTTTAACTATTTCTTTCTAATATAAGCACATCTAAATCACACAAATACAGTGGACGAAACAACAGTCGGTAACTGCACACAAATGGTGTATATCTAGTGCTACGGCACCTCCGTGGTGACATTTTTGGGTAGCTCGACAACCTTTGGTCAACATTTGCTACCATTTACTTTTTGGGCGAACGATCCCTCTGCCATCCAAAACTTCAACCGTCGTCCCTGAGAGAGATGAGTCAGACATGGCACGGATAGCGTGGAGTCTGCGGGACATGTGATCCGGCCGTTCTGCTGCCCAAACACTCCATTAAGGCTGTGATGGGGACGGACAGACAGTGAAGATGGAAAGGCACGGCGCAGCGGTCACTGTCACCCAGCTGGCCGAGCTATAAGTCATCGGCGGGCACAGCTGCACGCAGAAGCCACCAGCGCTCCGCTCAGGCCTCCGTGTTGTGTTTTCCCTCAACGTGATCTAAAGCTCCGTTAAAGCCAGTGCCAAAAAAGCCTTTCATGCAGATTCTTTGCTCTGGAATCCATGCATAAGTCAAAGCCAATTGAAAAGCGCAGGCACATTCGGTGCTGTGTTTGAACGGGCAGCGTTCTCTTCCTCGACTGGGAACTCCGTGCCAGACCTCAACTGTTGGTTTCCTATTATGATAAAAACAACTCTTAATGCACTTCATGAAACATTCGCTACAAGCTTGTAATCCGCATTTTACACCGCTGCTTGGGTTTATAAGCGAGCTGCTCTCAGAGCCAAGGAAACATCAGTGACTGCCACGCTGCAGACTGTGTAATGCAGGATCAACGGCCTTTGGAAATCGCTGCGCAATTACGTATTTGTTGACAGGCCGTAGCAAAAACCAATGTGTCTTATGGAAATGATATGCTTTATAGTGCATGAACACAGTCAGGCTGGAAGACTTGAATTCCAGCTAGCTGTTCACAAAAAAGATTTGATCTTCTGTCCCGCAACACACACACACACACACACACACACACAAACCCCTGATGAATTACTTTTGGGTGGACAGTGGATTCCCTGGTCAATAATGGATGATGTACAGTCACACAACGCAGCTGTTTTTGAAGCCAGGGTCGTTTAATTTATTGGCATTCCTGTTTGAGAAAAAGAAAATGCAAATAGAAATTAGGAACTGCGGTACAAAGAGGCAAATTCATTAAACCTAGGCAGCAATAAAAAAAACCCCTGCAATTTATTTACTAAATACCACATGCCTGTGCTTTATCTGTAGTGCCATTTTTGGTTGCACTGTATTTGTGGTTATAAATTATTTTAAATAACATTAGGTCGGAATTTGTTATTCATTTATTCAGAAAATGTGTCTGGGCTGTAAACAAAAACCCCAATATATATATATATATATATATATATATATATATATATATATATATATATATATATATATATATATGTACAGTATATATACAGTATATATAGATTTTGATATATTTGAAAAACATCAGTAATTAAATTAGGTTTATTAATTTCTTAAATTAAATAAGCAGACGTTTAATTGATTACATTAAAATATTTACAAAATTATTTAAGTTACATAAAACTTTGCATAGTAATTTTTTTAATGCATGACTACTATATATATATATATATATATATATATATATATATATATATATATATATAATGAGTAACAAGCCACTCAGGAGGTCGGTGTGCATTTTACTATTGATCACGACAGCAATTAACTGACTAATTGTCTAAATTACCAGCTATTTTGTATGCATGCGCATGCAACCAGCATATGTAAAATTGTTAAAAACATCGGCACGTGCGAAATGACAATGCTCTGGGTGTTCCTCGCGGCTGGGATGTCCTCACCTCGACTAATCCTCTTCCTGCGCTGAAAGACCCGATCTCAGACCCTTGATTGCGCCACGACCGAGGCCGCTGAGTAGAGAGTTAAGGGTATTAACGTGTTTTGTTGGTTACGAACAACCCTGCTGTGTGCTTTTGCAGGACACTTTCCAGCAGGAAAAGCGAAAAAAAAAAAGAGGAAGCGTGGATTTGTGAGTGGCAGGTGTTGAGAGACGGCTCCCATCACGGAGCGTTTATGCTCATTTTTAACGAACGCTCTGACAGAGGTGGATGTCAAAGCCCTTTCTGTGGGCACCTGCTTCCTCCAACCGCCGAACGCACTGGAGGTCAGAGCGGGGTCGCGGCAGAGTCAGTGGGTGGGGTTAGTCGGTTTGACTGACGGCTTCTAATGCGGTATGTTAACGCTGAAGCTACAGCACACGTAGGCTGGAGGGGAAAAGGAATGAAGAAAAGTATAGATTGGCCTCCAAAATAAACAAAAGGTCATTGTCTGTCAGATGATGACACGAGGAGCGCATGCACACACACGTCCAAGTACCGCCGTACGCACGTGTCCATAAAACCCTGGAAATTACGTCTAAACGATGATGTTTGGATTGCTAACCAAAGAAGTTTATACGAACTCGTACTTTAGAAAGAAAAACACAAGGCGTTCTCACTGCTCCGTCGTCCGGACATGATTATCCATCTGATCGCTGCAATTACCTGCTTCATATATTTTTAAGACACCCTCGGCTCCCGCAATGGGCCCTGTGACTCCATCAAAGAGAGGGAAATGGGGAAAATAACACCAAAAAAGAGCTTTCATGGGCCTACAGGTAGGAGTAACTCGGCCTGACGCTGTTCCAGCTCGCCTAGGTGAGCCGCACAAAAGACTAAAAGCATTAAAGCACTATTGCCTTTTACAAGCATTACTTCTGATTGGAAAGTTATTGCACGCTTTATTAAAGAGCAGCTGCTTTAGGTTAGATGAGCGTTCAGCCAACTTGCATTAGTTTGTTTTATTCTTCTTAGATGTACTTTTCTGAAACATAAATTGCTTTGAAATTTAACCGACAGACAGAGGAGGGGTATATGGGGATAGAAAAAGTAGAGAGACGGATAGATAGGTGGGATTTTAAAACATCAGTAAGCTTCGTTGTGTGTGTGTGTGTGTGTGTGTGTGTGTGAGAGAGAGAACTCAGACTTGTGAAATCAGCGCGGTTCATGATGTTTTTCAAGTATGACACAGTCTCAGGAACATAATACTGTTACAGCAACCATAATCGCCCTCAGCTCATTCATGTCAGTACACTAATGAAATATTACTGGATATTTTCATGATCATTCCGGGAACATGATGTCTTTGCTTATTACAATTAGTGCAGAATTAAAGCGAGTAAATAAAGGAAACAAAAGGTTTTTGATTTCATCGGCTGAAACATTTGATATGAAATATTTGATGGCGCAAGTGTCTTAAAAAAACCCCAACAACACTTAATTGTATTAAAAGCTCCCTGTATAATTCAGAGTATTAACTGAACCAGGTTATCTGTGTCTCATATTCACAATAAAACATCATTTGAGTCATCTTTCATCTGTTAATGGTGATTTACAGCTCAGTGCATATCTGCGTCTTACAAGGTATAAAAATATAACTTCCTTGTTTATAACCCTGTTTTAATCTTTAATCTTATTCATTGATAAAAAACAGGCATCTCATCACCCTCTGATAACACTATAATCACGAATGCACAGACCGTTTCTCAATGCCAAACACTATTATTAAACACTACTATTATTCATATAAGATATAAAACTTTAAATGGTGATTATTTCATAAACAAAAACAGCCGTCAATTCAGTCAAAAATACAAAGGCGGCGCTCTGATATACAGCATTTGGTCTGGAACGAATAACTGATTAATAAAACAGAAGGCTGCCCTTTAGATTTGCCAAAAAATAATTATATCTCATGTATAATATCTATAAAGTAGGGATGGCTCGATACCATACTTTTGGCTTTGCTACGATATACTAAAATGTCAAAAAATGTTCAAATAGAAATGATCTTTATTAACAAACCGCATATTGGAAGTTTACAGAACTACATTCAGACGTCTGAGGAATACTGCAAGCGGACAGAAGTCTGTTATCACTAGAATATCAGCTGGAAAAGCTTTTCAGCCAATCACAATCAAAAAGAATTGCTTTTTTTGTGCACGTGTGAATATATTTGTATGCTTCCATATACACACGCACACATTAACTGCATTGTGCTTGCTGGCGAGCTTTGGCTGCAAGGCGACCAAATAATGTCACAGATAGTCTGCAAATAGTCTGAAGAAAAGCTCAGCGAATTCATTCAGTTTGGCCTGTCATAACCTGAAAAAAGAAAAAAAATATCAGACAGGGTTTTGAGGCACAACGCTGAAATCACACGCATGGTGGCCCTGCTGTTAAACAATAAGGCTATTTTCTCAACAACAAACTCAATTGACTCGTATGACTTCAGGTCTGCTTGATGAGCTGTCAAAGCCATCAGAAAGCACGGTCCCATGAAGAACGATGCCAGCATTCCTCTCGTGCACCCTGCCAAAAGCTTGTGTGTGTTGCTCCTGGTTGCTATAAACATTTAGGCAATTTGCATTGACTATGCGATACTGTAATATTTCCTTCGAGATGTTATCTGCCCAGGTTTGGCGCGCTGCCACATATTCAGTGATCTGATGCGCCTTCGGTCTTGACAAGGTGAGTGCAGAGCCTGCGGGCCCACGGTGCATTGCTGCTCACTGAGGCAGAAGAGGAGGCAAAGGGCCAACGGCAAGCGCGAGATTTCATAATCACTTAACTCTGATGAAACCAAAGAATATGGGGTGAGATGACAGATAAAAAATGAGTGTCAGGGTTTATGTCGCTCTGAATGTGTTTGTCTTTGTGGGTGTTTCTGAAACTCAAGCATGTATGCAAGCTCTTAATCAAACGCAGCACAAAGAGGTCATTCATTAAAAACGCGCAGGTATCCGTATGATTCGAATGAACGATTACTAAATAAAGACGAGAGGAAAAACACTGCACTGAGAACAACAGATTTTGTTGGGAAAACTCACTTTTAAGTAGTTTCCTTTAAACTGAATGAGTTAAGAGTAGATTGTATATTACTTCAAAAAATATTAAGATTTATTTTTCTTTTTAAAATAGAGATACATTTGTATTATAGAAATGTAAAATATATTTATGACTAATGGAAAAATAAATATATATATATATATATATATATATATATATATATATATATATATATATATATATATATATATATATATATATATAATATTAAATATATAAATATATATATATAAAAAAAATATATATATATATATATATATATATATATATATATATATATATATATATATATATATTACAATTTTATTTATTTATTTATTTGTTTCCAAATCTACATTTTTATCCTCTAAATATAAATATACTAACATTTATATTTCAGGTACCTGAGGATGAAAACCCGTCATGCTCCAGTGTAAGAGTTCTCATTATCTGCAGGATCATTTGTATACAAACCACTTGGCAGTTCATCGCCAATCTTTTCACAGACGCATTAGTGCACTTCCAAGTTTATCTTTCCTACAGTGTGGGTGGTAATGATTTGATTTGCCCAGTGCAGTCGCAGAAGATGTTTCCTTATTAGACGACAGAGTAAAAAGAAGCTGTCCACCCCGCTCTGTATTAATGATGAGTGAGAGAAGGACTGATCAACAGAAATAAATAAGAGTGGTCGAGAGTTTCCTCCATCACCACTAGATAATTACCAAAAAGGGAGCCTGTCAAGATATTCATAAAGAGTTGAACAATTTGGGCTGTGTAAGAAACACACACCTATAAGCAACTTGGCCGTGCCTTACCGTATTACATCGGCTTTAAGTTCCCATCACTGTATTGTTGCGCATATTGACATATTTCACTCCATCACACATTTCACAAGTCAAACGCTGTCTTGGCCGGTCCGTTTTCCGAGACGATTGTGTAAATACAGTATGTCACAATATCAAATCGCCCTAGAACAGCTAACAATGACTAAAGAGAAAATATTAAAATGCTATACGAGAAGCTGAGCGGCGGGTGAGTCATTTGGACTTTCAAGTTCGCCGTGAATGAGTCACTTGGAGTTTGCACAAAGACTAATTGTTCTCCGATGGCCTCGGAGGCAATTTATGTTAATTCTGAGCGTACAGTCAAGACACGCTTAATTTTAGTCCTCATAAAAACAATGACATATAGGAGTCAAAACAGAGAGGCCCCACACAAAATCCTCACATTTATCAATCACTGACAGAATCTCACAGAAAGCCAACGAACGATTTCGCTCAGGCTGTTACCCACAGGGGGGGAAATCACCTTTAGCCTCGGAAAAATGTTCAATGTGTGCATACCTGCATACACTCCCATTAAGAATGGATAAACCCATTCGTTACAGTGTTGTTTACCATATTTTAAAGTCAGCATGAAAGCATACCGCTGCATTGTTCACTGCCGTAATGATCCTCACGTATATAGGAGCGCTGACGCTATACATTTTTTGAGATTATTCGGTGATGTTGTATTTCCAAAAGCATAATTCATCAGTTATGATGGCAAGTCTGGGAAAAAGAGCTGAAAACGAAAAGATCAGAGTCATTTTTGAGAGCGGAGAATGTGATTTTTTTTCTTCTTCTAGCTCTAATAATGCAAAAACGAAAAGATTTAACCTCTGCTGAACTGAATCCTTGTCGCTCTTCATACTAAAAGTCGCATTTAAATGGTTGTTATTCACATTGATTCATTGAAGCCAATCGGAACAAGTCACCCAGGTTTTGTAAAAGTAGTTTTATTATGTCTCGACATAATGAACCGTTAACAAATTGAATATCAGTGTGTCAAGTAGAACAAGAGTGCATGTCAAAAAGTTCAAATTAGTCAAAAATCGAATTTATTTGAAAAGTGCTTTTCGTGATCATCAAATTTTTTCTCCCCATGATGTTAATCTTTATATCTATATAGCGGCGTGATGGTATCTTACCTTTCAACACACAATGTAGGGCAATATAAACAATCAAGCAGTTGAAATATGCTATATATAGCAAGATACTGCATGGATGTGAATAAATTTGGATATCCAGCTGCACACAGTCAATATTTGCTAAATTGCAGACATTGCTTCACTTTGGTGTATGTGCTGAGTTTAAAGAAAGTTTGAAGCACTACAATATAAACAAATTAAACAATCCCTGCTATTTTACGGCTTAAGATGTTCATGGCATAGCGCACAAGTCATGAGTAATATTTGTGAAATCTTTTTATAGCATTTTGGAGCTCGGCAGCCTCAGTTCTCGACCGCTTTCATTACTCGGAAAAGTGCGGCAATAAAAATTCTTCAGAAATACTTCAACAACAAATTGCGTTCGAAGGAAGAAGGTCATATACCGTAGGTCTGGAAACAACATGAGAGTGAGAGTATAAACAATTGATTTTTCTTGTGAACTTTTCCTTTAAATCTAACAGCGCTTTACGAGCGCATGCGGTTAATTATAACGCTGCACATCCAGGCTTTAACACGACTGAAAAATCATAACAGACAGCAATTAATTGGATCGATGGAGGGATGAATCACTTTTGCAACATCCTCGGGCAAAACATGATCTAATTCTGTTCTTATCACTCAGGGAGACTGAGAAACAAGCGATCATATAGAAAAAAAAAACACAGCTGACACTGTGTACTCATTTAAAGTGACAGGTCACCCCGGAATATGAATCCTCTCATCATTTACTGGTGGTTGAATACATAAAAGATATTGAAGAAATATTAATAACCAAATAGCTGATGGTAGCCACTGACTGACAGCACGAAAAAAATAAATCATGGAGGTCAACGGCTACAATCAAATTCATCTTCAGCATAACAATGAAACTCATTCATGTTTAGAAACAAAAATGTCATATTTTTAGGTGAACTGTAACTTTAATCTGTGCAAAGATTAAAGATTAATCTCTCAAAGACACTTTTTAGGAAGGAAAAATAAAACCTCAAGTTCTGCTCGTCGAGCTCTCGTTTTCTCTGTGGTTATTAAAATGAAGTGTACGTTACAAATTCTTCATTTTATTGAGGTAATAAATCTATCAACTCTCCTAGACTATGATTTTTTTTTCTTTCCTTTTGGAGCAGATGTGTGGCATAAATAAACAACTGGTTTCTTCTTCTCCTCCTCTTTCATAATCGCCCCCTCCGAGTATTTGTTATTGGAGGGGCACTTCTTGCTGTTTGTGTGTGTTAGTGATGTCTTCTGTCATGATGTGCACACTTATCCTGGTGACAGTAATCCTAGCAGAGCTGTCAGTATCTCTGTTTGTGTGTGTGTGTGTGTTGAAAGCGGCCTGCAGGATAAGTTTGGTCAGAGTCGTATCTTTGAGTTTGTTACATACAGCACGTCAAACGGAGCACATCCTGATGTGTTTGACAGAGGCCTTTCCACCCCGATAAAACAAATAAAGGCACACAGTTGCTCTTCTGTCAAGATTAGAAGCGAAAAAGATAAAAAAGACAAGAGTGAGAAAGGCATGCGTACCGTTGAGTGACTGGTTGCAGCGCTTTCCATCAATGTGACACACTCCGGTGGCCAATCATGCTTTTTAAGGCCCAAATTATAAGCTATCAATTAACATAAAGTTAACCTAGCATGGAAATAACACATTTTCACAGGCATGGTCTTCTCAACAGCATTTACCGCATTTTTGAAATGCTGTTAAATTTATATTATTTGATATTTGGTGTAGTAAAATAAATAAGACTCAATAAAACTTTAAAATAATATTTTGTGACTGTATAAAAAAAGCCTTTCTACAGCCAGCTGGGAAGAAAAATATTTATTTTATTTTTAAGAAATACAGCGGCGCTGACAGCGTTCATTAGTCTCAGCCATTAAACCGCGTAACTCGTTATTGTAAGAAATAAATGTAAATAAATTTAGCAATCTTTTTTTTTGGGGGGGGTCTTAACAGAACAACAATTTTCACATAGTTTTCCAAACCTGTACGGGGTTCGTTTTCAGCTCCGACACATTCGATTTAATTTATTTATAGACAGCAAGATCACAAAAATCAAAGCGCAGAGAAGTTAAAAACCGTGCATGCAAAAGCTCACAAAGATGAGCACATTTACTACCACCGACCCACAGTAGCGACCGAGTTTTTTTTTTTCTCCTTCCAGCAGACATCAAGAAAACAGAATCGAGTAAATGTGTGTGTCTGTTTTATGCGCGGCCAGTTTGTTCCTGTTATACTCCCACACACCCGAGCAGGTTTCCACTAGCTCATCTGAAGAACTCAATCCCTCCCGAATTACAGGGAGATTTAACTAGATTATCCACTGGGTCCTCGCCCGCTGAGAAAACCAGGCCCGACGCAGCGACGCTGGGCCAGCACCTGTTCCTCCACAGCTGCTCCACAGCAAGAGAGATAGAGATAGACGGAGCGAGAGAGAGGAAATGAGACACAGACACTCACACAGAAACGTCCGAACTAACCGTTTCCCTTTCCACTCTAATTAATACAATTAGAAATGGGTCCCAAACATTTTTTTACAGTTGCATCGTGGTTGCCAAGCGTGCTTTATACATCATAACCTAATAGTATAAAATGACATAATAGCAATAACAAATAACATAATAGTTTCTCCATTGCTTCAGCACGGCAAACAAATCAAAGGCTTAATGAGTAGAATTCGGTTGCAGGCGTACGCCGAAATACTGGCTGTAATAAAATGCAGCAATTTAGTGCAAAACCCAAACAAAACAGGTGCAATTTGCACAAATTATCAACCCTAATAGCTCAGCTAAAATCACATTACATAAACTGTAAGGCATTAGACTCATTTGAGCGGCGATATTGAAAAAAAAAAGCCGAACGCACTGGAAAATAGACTTGTAACGTCCAATCCACTGCAGTTTCCAGCTAAAATGAGCGCTAGAGGGAGAAAAACACCAGCAGCTCATTCCTTTTCACTCAAATTATGATTACAGTAAGATTTTTAAATATTTACCGTCGCATAGTTCCTTGCACTCGAAACTTGTTTACCTCAGTGCATTAGTGCATGAATTGTAAATTAATTCATTTTGACATGAGCACCACATAACCACCTCCATACGTTAGGTGTTTTTACAAGTAAGCTTGCTCGGCGTAGCACCTGGTAAAGCGCTGCTATTCAGATGCAAACAGCTTCCTGTGAAACGCAAGTCGCAATAAAAAAGCTCTCTAGAACTAAATTAAAATGACTTGGTTTTTCCCCCGCAATTAACTCTTATAGGTTATGTTAAGAGTAGGTTAGTGTACATTTCATTTTTCGAATGTACATATACATAAAACATACAAAATTCATGTTCACCTATATTAAATAAAGCTGAATGCACTTCTAGCGCCACCCACCGGACATTTCACTTTGAGAGTGTCATAAAAGCCTACGAGGAGCAATGAAAGGTTTTTTTCGGGTGACCACATGTCCGTATTTCCACCGAGTCTCGGTTGGAAAATATTCGGTTAGCGAGTGATGGTAAAACGTCACTGAATACTTAGTTTGTTCTATGTTTGCGAGCCTTTAACTCCTTTATTCCAGGATTCGGAAATGCAGTTTACAACGGCTATTTCGAATAATGCGCACAGCTTATCCATAAAGATCCTTCGGAATTGATTTATTAGTCTGTTCTTAAATCAAAACACGCAAGATCGTTACATCTTTGCACATTTTTGCTAATTTCACAACCGCTCGAACACGTTATTTTTTAAAGCATCTCTTGAAGGCGCCTTTCGAGAACCGTACGTTCTTATTTGAACGCCCCTTTACATACGCTCTGATCTTTTGTTTCTGGATAAATTATAGATGGATTACTTTTCACCACAATCCGGCTTCGTTCTTTTGAATCTCCAGACTAAATCTCAGTTGACATAAGATGATGAAAATTCTTCATCTTTATTTCCATTCATCGAGCTCCACGGTGACCACGCCTAACGTTGAATGGATCCTCAAAACTGCGTGTAGTTACTTGATGGCTGCATCAATATAATCATTACGATTTGACATTTCTGGTTAAATAACACTATTAATCGATTCGCTTATCGGTTGCACGGAGCATTGTGATTTGTAATGTGCTGGACATTCAGTAGAAGTAGGACGTGTCTCAAAAGCTCATATTAGAGGCCTTGATACCAGACTAAACACTGTGGCTTCAAAGTGTCGGTCCAGGTGGGAATAAAGACTGTGATGTCATAGGCAAAGATGTAATGTCTGGCTGTCTCATACCTCAACGTTATTTGGTCATAAATAATTAGAAATGATAGTTAATTTAGTTCACTTGTCAGGTGAGAACAAGGGACAGCTAATAACTGAGGTTAGGAAGAGAGAAAAAAACAAAAAAAACGAAGAAGCCGCAAAATGCCAAAATGTTAACTATACACGGAAACATGCTGCGGTCGCTAGGAGACAGGTAAACAAACATTGTTATGAGAAATGGGTGTTGTTTGAGTGAGCCCGAGGGGACAAGGCCAGAACGCCTAAGGAGCCAGTTCCACAGGAAACAAAGCCAAGTATCATTCACGGCACATTCCGTGCAACTAATTGTTTTCACTTTTCACCTCTTTCAGTTCACCTCTCAAACGCTGGATGCCACATTGTTTCATCTGCTTATTCAGGTACTTACTGTACGGATAAAAAAAATATATAGTCGACGGTTCTCAGTAAGGCTACGGCAATTAATTAGTGCATGCTAATTAAGCATTGCGCAACAAAACTATGTCGCTGAGTCATACGGTAGCTAAAAGGCACTGCAGCAGACGACCGTTCGACTCTGACTACATGAATTTTAATTTTAGGTTGAATTATTTCGGCAACAGTTAATAGCGCTCAACATGTATACTAAGGTTAGTTTAACTATAAGGACGACGTATTTATGAACAGTTGTCCTATGATATGTCCTGTTATTATATTTTATTGTATAATATTTTGTATTTGAAAAGATGTGACCGACCAGCATCCACAAACAGGATTATTTAAGAATTAAAAATAGCGCTGGGTCTATCCATACATTTTGACTATATTGATGTCATATATAAAGGTGAAAAAATAAACAAACGTTAAACAAAAGTTAAACAAAAGTTTGAAAACATATCCTTAGCCTAATAATGCAAGTTTTAGTCATTTTGTAGTATGTTTTTGTAATGATTTTTTTTATTAATGTTTAATTAATTTTAGCTTTAGCTATTTTAGTCAAAATGACTACAAACGAGATGTAGCTAAGATAAAAATGTAAGGTTTGTTGTATTTTATTTTATGACAAGTTAAGGCAATTTTTTTCTCTGCATAAAAGTAGCCTTAACCACGCAAAATTATTTTACTGCAAACAATAAACCCGAATAACTAGATCTTAATTCAAAATGATTAATTAATTGCACATTGTATTGTACCTAAATGTTTTTATTACGTGAAGCAAAAGGTCGGCTATCTTTACACCAATCACTACACATATGCTTTCCGCTCACTGATCTCTATATATTTTATTGATATCATCGGGCATATTTTACATCGACATACTGCTTTTAATGTCACAACTCAGCAACAGCTATTAAACAGACCACGACTGACACCGTTGAGTGACTGAAGTAAATGGACAGTGCAACACACACACACACACACACAAAGACTCATCAGAGGTGGTTGATGTCATCTCCAGTTCAGTTTGTGTGTGTGGGGCCGTCCTGTCAGACTCCCATCTTTTCCCGAAATTACATCTGAAAACCAAAAATTAAGTTGTCATTTTTATTTATTTTTTTTACTGCCGAAGGCTAAATTAGGACCGAGCCTGCAGTAATAACTTGCCTGTGCATGAACTGAACCATAATGTCAAATACAGCGTCTGACCCCTGATAACCCGTTTAAAATTCTTGCACCTCCATCTCTTTTCTCTCTCTCTTTCATCGTTTCTCTTGACGGGCCTGCCATGCAGCAGAAAGTGAGTTTCTAAACATACAGTATTTTCTCTAAATAAACAACGGGTGTAAGAGGAAATGCGAGGCTTGCTTGGCATGCGCTCTATGTGGCCTTTTGGATCAATTCTATTTCGAAGGCCGATACTTGCGCCGGTTTCGATGCTATTCCGCTCAACCGGGCAGACCGGCGCATTCCACAAATGTGCAGAACGCACACTCCCATGCGCGCCGTGTAAATGCATTAACGCTGACCTAGCTGACGGGACGCACGCACGCACAGACACTCGTGCGGAGCATCTCGGATTAGCGCAAACAGCGTCTATGACAAGGTAATCACACACAACAATGTGTGTGTGTGTATGTAAGCACTTTCCAACCCCCGTCTTAAGACCTCTTCCTGGTCGGGTGCCCACACACACACCCAGTTCTATCAATCACTGCGCATTCTAAAAATGATTTAGCCATTCAGTAATAAAGCCCGCCGGACACATTCAGACTTGCACACAGAACAGGGGAACTCGAGAAACCCAATGCTGCTCTAAAGGACATACTTGCTTTTCAGCGAGCCACTCTTTCACACCATTTGGACAACGCAATGCCAAAATGGTTTACAATAAAAGTGGTGCTCAGGGAAAGACCACAGGTAGAATTACACTAAGCATTCTGGGACTTCGTTCCAGTAATTCATTTGGGGTGATGGAGAGTCTAAAATGTGTAACAGCCTCGGCCTGAGAAACAGTAAAATGCTTTTTTTTTTTGTTTGAGACTTTAATTGTAAGCTCATTTATCCAGCGTTTAGCAAAAACGGTGAGGCTGCTTACCGGTGACCGTAATGCAAAGCCGTTTTCAAAATAGCGTAGCTCTTCCAGCGTCGCTAAACGGTTATCCAGCGTTAGGGATTAACTAACTAAAAGTAGCAACATTACTAACTTAACTACATTTAGCAGTGGCATGGCAGTGGTGCAGTGGTGTCATTTTTTCCATTGTGTAGCCACATGTAATGTAACATGCTGCATTTATTGTGACAGTGACCTGAGCAAATAATCAGACAACGTCATAAATAGTACATATACTTCATGCAAAGACTCTTTGGACGCTTATAAACAGCATATAAACAAACTGTAATTGACTCAAGTAATGTTTTATTAAATGCTGCTGTTTTATTTATATATCAGCGCAAGGTTGATGCCGTCCATCCGAGATCCACTAAGGCTCGATGAGTTTAAACGTATCATTAAATCAAGCGTGTTTCTTTGTTGTTGTTATTTCCTAGATGATTTTATCCGTGCATTTTGTACTCCATGCATTGACTGCTTACATTTTTGAAAAAGTGCAAATATGTGGCTACTGCACTTAGGTTTCCAGCTGTAATGAACACTAGAGTCAGTAAAACGCCAACAACTTTTGTTTCTATACACAGACATATACAGCGCTATATTATTGATAAATAAAGACTTATTTATGCATGGTTTCTTGCACGGTACTGTTACGACCTTGAAACACCTTTACCGTAGTACATGATTTGTAAACTAATACATTTTGTACTACTTGATAGACTTTTCCGATAGAGTAAACTTGCTCTGAAGCGCATCTGGTACAGCATTGAACTTATAATGTGAACTGTTACACCATGTCCTAACTACAAGCGACTCTGTGACACATGATAAAAGGTATATTTTCCACGTTTTGTCCTAACTAACTTATATGCATTGAGTCGTGGTTACATCACGCAAGCAATTAAATACAATTTCCTCTTAATAAGCTTAAATGTAGTTTGCAAGTCATTTCTAACATAGCTGTATCCTTACTCAAAAAGTAGGTAAGCTGCGGTTATATTACGAGTATGGTTTCAAAATACCGTCTCCGACTCTGCATGTATCAAAGTTCAACATCTGAAAAGATAAATGGTAGGACTGAACTTGTAATGTCTACACAGGCTCCTGCAGCCTGGAACTGGAGCGCGCTCATGCGGAGTCACGTATCCCTCGCAGTGGAAGTGTTGGCAGGCATCGGTAATCGCAGCTGCCGGCGATGTCACTCGCCACCCAGCGAATGTCGGCGTGAGCTAATGGCCCTTGTGTTGCTTCATCACACGGTTAAGTGCTGCTCCAATTTAAGTGAAGCTAAAATGACTGCGCAGGCACTAATAAACCCATTCAGTACAGCTCTCTTCCCTGGAGGACGGCGTGGATGTGTGTGCGCTCAAGGCCGAGTGCATGACACAGGTGTGTCCGTGAACCATGCCTATAATGCAGTTAGCTGGGAGTCTTTTGCAGGTGCACTTTGCTTTACACGCTCTCTGGTATCTGGTTTCTCCCTGGTGTTTTGAATGAATAAGATACCACTAATCCTCTATTACTTCATAAAATCCTTAATTAGTGATTGACTTACCGAGAAGCATCTGAGGCTCTGGCAAAACCATTACAGCTTTTTCATGCAGACCCGTTTCAAAAATAGCAGGCGAAACTGCATGAATACAGAATACAGAAAAATAAGATAACAGGGGACATTCTCACAATTGATGTTTAAAAATGTTTATTTTATAATTTTTTTTAATATAAAGAGGACAAAACTAATATTTATGGAACATTCTTATATTAATTTTATTACTGTCAAACAATCACAATTAATCGTTTTCAAAAAAGTAGTTGTTTACATAATGTGTGTGCTGTGTATATTTTATAAATATCTTGTCTTATATTTAAAAAAATGTATAAAAAAAAAAAAAAAAAAAAAAAAAAAATATATATATATATATATATATATATATATAATTTTCTAGTAAAATAAAAATCTCAGATCTGTGACCAAGGAAATGTTTTTCTTTAGCATACTGCATGTTCTGCATACTGGTAAGCTGCTGGGTCTCAGACCAAAACCAGATGGTTATGTATAAGCTCATGAAATTTATCACAGGTTCTGAATGTTCTCAAAAACATGCTGTGATGTAAGATGAGTCAATGCTTCGTAGTCCAACCAGTAAATGTCGTGGTTGATTCTACATAGGAGAGAGACACGGTTCTTTTGCAACCTTATAAAACTGAATGGTAGGGCTTATTCTTGTTCTTTCACATATCAGGCGTGGCGTGTGCACAAGATTCAAGTCCTTTATGGATATGCAATACATCCTTCTATCAATGGAACCAAGACATAAGTAATGTTCCTTGCCCTTTGAGCGGTTACTGACAGGCCTTTGGCAGCAGCTGGATGGGAGCAAGAGCCGGTGTCAGGGCTTGTCCTGGGTGAGCCTGGCTCTTTGCCATTAGGGCATCTGGAGAACAGTGGGATTAAGCAAGCTGTCTGTCTACCGCACAGAATAGACTATCTATTCATATGCAAAGAATAATACGGTGTGGAATTATAGGAACTGAATTTAAAGCAGACCTAATATTATTGCTGTGAGGCTTAATCCAGTGTCAAGTTGTGACTGTGTGTGTTTAAATATGTGCTTTGAGGTACTTAATTATTATTTGATAGAAGTAAGTTTTTAAATATTATATGTATGTGTGTATGTGTATGTATCTAAGTATATGTATGTGTATATACACACACACACACACTCGGTTGCCTCATTCCTTGAAGAAGGGAACAGAGACATCACATCATACATGATTGACGAATTGGGGTCCCTACCAAAATGCCATGCATGCTACCCCTTCCCGTGTCTTTAGGAGCCTCCTGTGCCTCTTCTGTTTGGCGTAGGTCAGGGTTCAACCACAAGAAGGCCAGGTACTGTTGTCAAGCACTCAGTAAGACTGGAACAGTGGGACGTCACCTGCTAGACAGGGACATACGGAAGTGCCAGCCTTCCCATAGGAGGTTTAAAAACATGTACTCATATGTATAATATTTCAGTGCATATGAAAAATTGGAGGAGATTGAACCCTCTTATCGAAATACACGTAGGGGATCGCTCCGATGCAGCAATCGTCATCTGATCATTGGGAAGAGCCCCAAAGAATACCACTGGTACCCCATGTGAGGGTCCAGACTGCAGGAAATTCTCCACCATCACCGAAAGACCAGTCCGGGCCTTGCAAGAAAAGGTGGAAGGGCATCTTTACAAAGACTTGTCTTTAAAAATATGTTCCACCCGTGAGTCACTCCTTTAGATAGAAATAGCTCTTTTAGTGTGCTGAAGTGCACAGGGGAGATGCTGGCTTGCCCACAACAATTTCTACCACAATGAAAAAATGGAGACTCTTTAAAGAATATTTGGTAAGTGTATATCAACCAACACTTGATTGGTGCATTATCATCCTGATACAAAGCACTGTCTTCAGGATACAATGTTTGAACCATTGGGCACACGTTGTCCTCCAGAATGGTTCGGTAGTCCTTGGCTGTGACGCGCTCATCTAGCACAAGTTTTGGGTCTAGGGAATGCCTTGACATTGCAGGCCAAACCATCACTGATCCACTCCCATGCTTCACTTTGGGCATGCAGCGGTCTGGGTGGTACGCTTCTTTGGTAACTCTCCCGGTGGTGGAAAGACAGTTAAAGTGGACTCACCAGAGAACAATACATGTTTCACATTGTCCACAGCTGGCACCATTAAAACCGATGTTTGGCATTAGCTTGAGTGACCAAAGGTTTGGCTATAGCAGCCCGGCCATGTATATTGAACCTGTGGAGCCGACAATTTGTCCTTTTTTGAATTCTGAAAAGTCACCCATAATGTTGTGTGCATTGCACTATTTTATGTAAAACAGTGCTATTACTCTGCTAATTAAACCTTTACACTCTGCTCTTACTGGTGGAATGTGCAAATCAATATATATATATATATATATATATATATATATATACACACACACATATACATAAATACATATAACCGATAAAAATTGTGTAAATGCGATGCTTTTTATGTACATTGGGTTTATTACCTAATAATACATACACACGTTTCATATGAATTTAAACCGAACTGGATTTATTGGTACTAATACTCAAATCTTTTTACAAACTTCATTTAAGTTAAAAATATGTCATCAAAATGGACTGAAAATGTATATGCAATTAAAATACATAAATCCTATCAATTGGGCCTAAATATTTTGAGTGTATACATACCTGTATATACATAAAACATGCACAAAAACCATGTACACACTGGCGACTACACTGGAATCATGCTTAAAGAATGCCCGTATAAGCACTGCATTTCCAAACACCCTCAAGTTGGCAGATTGTGTAAGTGTGTGCCTCATGCGCTCGGAGGCAATGCAAAACTATAAATTCTAAACAATTATAGGGCTCGATTGATGCTGGGTTGTTTGTGGACTGAGAGTGCCTGCTGCAACTCCATCTCCGCCTACCCTTCATGATATACGACGAGCTCTAGGTGTGAGCAGAAACATGTAAATCAAAATTTGAGCTAGCGGCAAAACACTTGCTAGTCTACACAAACTTATAAACATGCCTACGCTAACATGCGTGCACATATGTATGCATGCAAACACATGTCAACAATGCAGACAGGACGTGGCTTTTTAAGGGAATTAAAATGGAAAAGAAGGGCTTTGCAAAAGAAAAACAAGTGATCATATTTTCCATAAAACATTCTCCCGATTCTCCGATTTTTCCAAGATGACGTTCCAAGGCAAGGAATCTGCAACATGACAATCTGTCAGTGGGCATTAACCGTTTAACTGTTTTCTGTGTTTGCTGTGATGGCCCAGAGGTGCTGGTGGCTCAGGATGGGACATGCACTCCTGTCTTCCTCTGAGCGGGTGAAAAGGTGAGGGTTTTTTTTAATCACGGAGCTTCACGCTGCCGTACCTTTAACAACAATCGACGCTTCATTTAAGAGCATGTTTACATGTCAAATATAGCAAAGAGCAAGACAGTTCCTGGGAAACAACTCGTAATAATAATCCAATTATTCTATGACAGCCACGATTTAAACACATGACGACATCACCAGAGGCTAGAAAACAGCGGTTTATCTGAAAGACGAGTGCTTTGTTTAGAAATGGGTTGAGTTTGCAGGCAACACCTCTTATTAATGCAATTTTGCATTTGCATTGCATAATTATTTTGGGCCCCGTTCCATCTTACCAAAGACGCTGTTTTAGCAGCTGCTTAAAATAAATATAATTATTAATACTTCAAACACCGTGATGATAATCAAAAGTGTTCAACTTAGTTTGAACTGATAACACACAAAAAGGCACGCTTGCAGATGAATGATAAAAACACAAAAATGTCCAGAAGAATGTGATATTCGTACAATTTTAGGTCAGCAGCATAAGAAAACTTGTAAACTTAAATATTTCTGAAACGTAAGTGTTAAATATAATTGCTAACCATATGTATCAGTATACTGTTTTATTATTTATTTAATGGTGTGACAGTAAAAAAAATTATAAAAAAAACTCTAAGAGCACAGATCACATGGACTACTTAAAGGTTTATGGTGCTTACATTATATTTCAACGGGGAAAGTTTATTTTCTTGGACCATGGAAAATGAAAACTCAGTGGGAAAAAAAAAAATGAATGGTGACCGAATGAGGGCGGAGCTTTCGTGTATCTAATTTAAACATTTTACAGAATTAAAGACAATTCAAAACCAAAACATACATAGTATAATGCCATAATCTAAATAAAACAGCCAGGGTTAAAGGTAATATAGAAGTGTGAAGTCTATGATTATAAACACCAATTTATCCTAAAGATTTGATTTATGCTTATGTTACACGCTGTTCAAACATCAGTCTGAGTGTTTAGATGCTGGTTTTGCCACACTTACAAACCCCTCAAACCTACTTAATTTAAACACTGCCATCTCACACGGTACACAGCCAACGCTCTTGCTGTGGGGTCTGTCCTGTACGTACTTGCACAAAATTGCAATGGAAAAATGGGATTTTGTAAGATTTCCCAGATTTAAATGCTGAGCATCAGCGCTGTCTAATGCGTCTAAAAACGGTGAGAAAACGCGTAATGTTTAAACATATGAAGCTTCAGAGTAAGTGGATGAATTGAATAAATTGCAGGTCACGATAATACACTGGGAAAGAAAATGCACAGACACTGTATCAGGTATTAAATATCAGTAAATGTCATAAAAATTTAAATGATCATTTTGTTGCATTCGAATTTGCATACTATATTAGTTCGCCATCTGTATGTGAAAAAAGTATAGGGTTAGACTTTATATCTTTATATTTCTGGCAACATTTTGAAGTGTGCATCACATCATAACATGATGAATGCAGTACGGCCGCATTTTTGCTGTACAGAATAAACCACCGTTACCACTGTTTCGAATATTCATTCATGCATACTGCATACCATTTCAATTACTAACTTTTCGCATACTATAGTATACCCTGCTCGGTATTATTGCATTAAGAACAGTAGTGCTCCTTGTCCGTTCGCTTGTTTGCTAGCGGCTTAAAGCTTTCTAATTACCCCGGTACAAGATTGTTTGCTCACGTCTGTAGTCTCCTGAAAGCGGCAAGGCTGGCTGACCGTCCAGGATATAAATCAAATCAGGACTTGGAAAGGCCATGCGATTAAATGCATTAAAATGTAGCACTGACTAACACAGGTACAGCATGCATGACTAAACTAAAGCCAGAACAAACACTTAAAAGTTCGCAAAAGCGAGCTCGGGCAGACATTTTCCCGCCTAATTGATAATTATTGATATCTGCACACTACGGCAAATCGCAATGGACTTGCAGATAATGTTAGTCCTTCTCTTCACTATGTATCCTGAACTGCTTAACTCGGGCTTAAGGTTCTGCAAAGTGCAAGCAAACCATCCGTTTGCCCAGAGGGACGAGATTAAGTAAAAAGGAAGTGAAGAAAAGGAGACATTTATGAGCTTTTAAGCAGCTCCCTTCCTGCAAGGCTGATTCGTTGATAGACTTACGGTATCTGCCCTGTGTGATAGAAAGGAGGCCATCTTTCAACCCCATAATCTAAGACAGCGTTTATTTGGCCGTGACGCATAAGATGGCCAGCTAGCATTGTCGAGCATAGTTTTCTCAATGAACGCTGGGAACTTACGCAAGACAGCTGTCAGCCAGAGGCATCACTACACAAAGACTAATTTAAAAGGGGAATGTGTTTAAACCGGTTAAAATCCATTAAAATAAATTGAAAGATAAATGCATTTACATACCGAAGCTGACTGCAGATTTTGGGCTATATACGTTATGAACCTAATAGAGCTATATATCATGATGTTGAGCTCCCCTGACAATTTTGCATGGAATTTTGCGAATAATATCAGACTTTAAATGCAAGATGTTTGAAGTACGCCTGCAATAGTTCCACTTTAACACAATTAGAAGTGATTTAGTATATCTTTAGTTGGACTATTTATGCAGAATTAAAAGTGCATTACGTAGAAATGAGTCGTTCAGATTTTAAGCATACCAGTTTATTACACTAAACGTGCAATTGCTGCAAAGCATACTTAGCATATAATTAATGTATAGTTTTTTTTTTTTACTAGTATTGAATCAGTGCAGTTTACTAAATGTGCAAAACTCATTAAATTACGAAACAAGTTTAATCCGGCAATAAGCAGCTCTGCAATAGGCAACAGGGCCATTATTCAGCTCGGAGCTAAGTTCAATAACACCGCTGAAAAATGAGCTATAAAGCAGTTTCACAAAAAATAACCCTGCATTATCTAGCTCAGTTTAGTTTGTTTTGTTCTCCTCCAAAAGTGTCTCATGAATAAAAGTTGCAGAACTTTTTTAAAACATGTACCATTTAGATACAATTTTGTACCTTAGCAGTACTAACATGCAACCTTTTGGGGGTAAATATGTACAAAAGTATACTTTTTGGAAGAACACTGCTGAAGCGACAACTTCTGTACCATTTATTGCTTATTTACTTTGATGTCGCATATTAAAGGCCTTTTAAAACCCAGACCATGGACCCATCAGAATAATCCAAATCAAATGTTCTCCTGAAAACAAGGTGAGATCTGGGAAAGCGTGATGAGTCTGTGTGTTTGTGAGAGCAGAGGCTGGAGAGGACCTGGAGGAGATCCAGCCCGACTTGACTTGGCATGCGTTCAGCGCTGATGTAATAGACTGGCAAACGCTTGTTGATTTCCTCTCGTTCAGCAGGCGAAACAAAACAATCATCGGATTCGCTTCACACGTACCGTTCCCTCTCTGAGAGCATCTCGCCCGCTTCATTGGACGTTCAACGCGCTCGCGACACCCCGTCCCAGCCCAGCGTTTCCTCCTCGCGCCCAGTAAACGCTCGATTGCGAAGATTAATGATGGAATCGCAATTAAACATTCCCCTTTGTAGTCGCGCACAAGAGGATTCGACAAGGTTTACATAAGCCGTATTGACACGTACTCGCGGTGAGTCATCGTGTTGATGTAGAACCGTTTACAGAGTTACCAGGTGTACGGCCCGCATACAAACACTCTCAAAGAAAGGCCCATTCACGTCCACAGAGGCGCGCTTTGTTCAGGCCGCTGAAACCGCTGCGCCTAATTCAGCTTTTTTTTGATGAATTGCGCATAAAAGCTGCAGAGTAAACAGCTTCAAAGGCAAATCAAAACAAAACAAACCTGGCACGATCGGTTACGGTAATGATTAAGGACCGCGCATACTTCGGCGTGACAGATTCAATGCTACACACCGCGTGATGAAAGATGCGCAACAACACCCTGAACGCGCAAATCGCTCAGATTCGCACGCCCACGCGCGACTGGTTACTGGTAAACTGAGGTGTACGCGCCAAGCTGGAGCTCTGTTTAAACCGCTGATATCGATCGGGCCGATTGACAGCAACACCTGAACCCAGGGTTCGTTCTCATCCCGGAAAGCCAACGAACGATGCGAGCGTTTGTGAGGAACCGATAAACCAGCGCCACACCTAGCAAAACACAAACCAGCTCCCATCCAGTCACTCCAAATGACTATTCGATCGGCCGGCCTACATAAATGATTCAGAAGAAAGCAAAACGCGTTTAAACGGCAGATTCTCGCGTTGTCGGTTTCGCTTTTGGCGAGATCGGAGTTTTACCTGGAGACCGAGACGCTTAATATTTGGTGCAGACAGGCAGAAATACCGAAAACGGGTTTTCAAACACAGGCAGCGGTGGAAATAATTGGTTGAATCTCTGGCGTATAATAACACGTTCGCCTACAGAAAAAAAAGGGAAAAACCTGGTGCCAATTTAATAAAGCTGAGCATGTGACTGGTTGAAAGCGAGCAGAGGTTAATTCGCTCCAGTATGTCACAAAATAGTCAGGGTTACTCTGGAAACCAGCAGATGACAAGTACAAACAGATTAGAACATTCCCAGGTCAGAGTTAACAGAGTTTACTGCCAGCTAGAATCATATTACTACTAACTGAAGTGTGGCAGCCAAAAAAAGTTACACTTTTTCTCAACTTATGACCAAAATACCTCAACACGACTAAACAGTTTTGCTTTGGTTTGTCATTTTTGATGTAATTGTTCAGTCAATTCTATTCTATTCTATTCTATTCTATTCTATTCTATTCTATTCTATTCTATTCTCCATCATGCGCACTTTTTAATCAATGCAGAGGACACTGCAAAATTTCTGGCTATAAAGAAGAGGTCAAGAAGACACAGATAGAGCTTTTTTTTTGGTTGGTTAAAATTTTCTAAATTTCTACAATTTTTACTTATCTTCCTTCATTTTAAATCTTCGACACTGTATTTAAACAAACAGGTTTTACTTTTCAGCGAGAAGGTTTTAATTACTTAACATATGATCAAATTTAGTATGACCAGTTTTTCCATATTTTAATAGGTACAGGTCAGAATAAACGTGTCACATGTTTAATTTTTGCATTGATATTTGCTGATATTTTATTTTTACAAAGTTGTTTGAATCAATAAACTGCTTTACAAATTCTATTGCATTTGATATGCATTACAAATACCAGTGATATTCAGCAAGGATATTATCTGTTCATTTTATATATTTTCATTAACTCTAACACAATGTAATGCAGAATTGAAACAGGAGAAACAACTTTTTAATGAATAAATATTTATGAAAATGTCTTCTTACAGTACACCGTGCCCTATTTTTACCTTTTTTTACATATAAACGTATATAAAGGCGATTCAAAATAATCTTGTTTTGAAAACTAATACTTCTTAGTCTAAATATACTGATAAACGTCCAGGTTAAGCTAATAATTATAGCTAAAATCATATCGCGTTAGTAAATGCAACTAAATATGCAAGTAAAGCTTGTGGGATTTCTTTTTTTTAATGTGCATACAGTATTGGCAGGGCATTGGTATTATTTAAAGGTACGCACGCATTAAATAAATGTCATTAAATATAACACAGGATTGCATGTGAGAGCACGTGTCTGAGGGGTTAGCAGAGAGCGGTCCAATGCCCAAAATGACTCTCAGATCACAACACACACACACACACACACATATATATAAGTCTTATTACTCACATGAGAAGAGTCTGGGCACCATTCAGCCAAAATGCTGTTCTTTATGAAGCAGATCGTAAAGAGAGAGAAAGACACAGAGAAGCATAGTTAAAATGCCTGGAAATCACACATCACTAGAGTAATTGCATTAAGCCAGCACTTTCATTGAGGTAAAAATAATGTTTGTCTTTCAATTACAGAGTAATGGCCATGACAGATCACTCCTGAACTCCCGATCGTGTTTGCCTTGGATTAAAACTGTTATTATTTCACGTTCAGATCAGTTTTATATGCAATTGTTAGAGAAACCCAAGAACTGGGCTGCAAACGCACATTTCAAGGACTGTTTGAACAGATTCAATAGGCCAAAACACGGCTTTACAGAGTTCAGAACGGCGCAGAGGATGGAAAACTAAATAAAGAATCATATGCAGTTTTCGAATTACTTAAGAGAAAGTGTCCATTTAATTTGTGATTTATGCCAAAGGTAAAACTAAATGGAATGTATGTTAAACACGCACAGTATTAGTTGAAATAATGTAATAAAATGTCAAGACAGGAATAAAAAACAGTGTATGAGCGTAAAAAAAATCTTAAAAACTCTAAAAATATAAATATATATGTGTGTCACTTAATAAAAGTACTCAAAATATGTAAAAAATTTGTAAAATATAAAATAAAGCTAAAACCAATAAAAATATAAAAAAATTCCCTTAATAATTTTTTTAAATAAGTAAATATATATATATATATACAGCTTTAAATGGAATACAGCAATTATTTTCTTGTTTGGGACCAATTTAAAAAGAAAGACAGCATGGACCTAAAGCTTTTTTTTTGCAATGATCCCACTGTTTTCACTGGTCTCCTCCCCCTTACTCTCTGTCTCTCTCTCTCTCTCTCTCTCTCTCTCTGTCTCTCTCTCTCTGTCTCTCTCTCTCTGTCTGTCTCTCTCTCTCTCTCTCTCTCTCTGTCTCTCTCTCTCTGTCTCTCTGTCTGTCTCTCTCTCTCTCTCTCTCTCTCTCTCTCTCTCTCTCTCTCTCTCTCTCTCTCTCTCTCTCTCTCTCTCTCTCTCTCTCTCTGTCTCTCTCTCTCTCTCTCTCTGTCTCTCTCTCTCTCTGTCTCTCTCTCTCTCTGTCTCTCTCTCTGTCTCTCTCTGTCTCTCTCTCTCTCTCTCTCTCTCTCTCTCTCTCTCTCTCTCTCTCTCTCTCTCTCTCTCTCTCTCTCTCTCTCTCTCTCTCTCTCTCTCTCTCTCTCTCTCTCTCTCTCTCTCTCTCTCTCTCTCTCTCTCTCTCTCTCTCTCTCTCTCTCTCTCTCTCTCTCTCTCTCTCTCTCTCTCTCTCTCTCTCTCTCTCTCTCTCTCTCTCTCTCTCTCTCTCTCTCTCTCTCTCTCTCTCTCTCTCTCTCTCTCTGTCTCTCTCTCTCTCTCTGTCTCTCTCTCTCTCTCTCTCTCTCTCTCTCTCTCTCTCTCTCTCTCTCTCTCTCTCTCTCTCTCTCTCTCTCTCTCTCTCTCTCTCTCTCTCTCTCTCTCTCTCTCTCTCTCTCTCTCTCTCTCTCTCTCTCTCTCTCTCTCTCTCTCTCTAGCACCTTTAGCCATGGCACAGAACTGGTGTGACCTAATAGCTGTAAAATGCCAAATAAAACTTATGGACACCAATTGCCGTGTAGCTCTGAGGCCGCGTCCCTCAATGGATCATTGTTATGGGGCAATGAGGTCATAGCACAGCCTGACTATTAGACTCGTCCTGCGTTCCACCCTTAATTGGAAAGAAAATTATTAATAGATATTTATGTCACATGATGTCATGTCTGTTTGCTATCATGGAGTTCTTCCTCCAATCCGTATGTGTTTCTTTTCTTTTTTTATGACAGAATATTTGGTAACACTTTTACCAGCGTGTTGTACAATGCATTATAAAGAGCTATTAAAGAGTATAATGTGCATTGGAATATATTATATCTCTTCTTAAATAACTTAAGATGAAAGCAAGATGTGACAATGAAAATGCTGTAATGTTTTAACTGTGGTATTTATTATTATTATTTTTTTTATAATTTGGATTATATATATATATATATATATATATATATATATATATATATATATATATATATATATATATATATATATATATATATAAAATGAAAAAATAATTATATATATATATATATATATATATATATATATATATATATATATATATATATAACTATTTTTATTATTTTTTTATTTTAATGAATACTTTTCATCAAAAATGCATTACATTGATAAAAATGGCAGTAAATAATGTAATGTTTTTTTTTTTTAAAGAGAAAAGAATAAACATTTAGAATGCAACTCCATATTCACCAGTTCTGAAAAAATAAATAGATTCATAAAAAAATTATTAAAAATATATTTTTTATTATATATTAAAAATAGATAACAGTTTTTACAATATTGCTAAATTTATTTCATATGTATTTTTTAGCCTTGGTGACTGTAAAAACAAAGAAAACAAGTGTATGTTGAAGTGCAGTGTATGTTCCAAAAAAAAAAAAAAAAACACAAATTATAATAATAAAAACTTAGGAAATGTGGAGAGGGTAGAATTACCCCCCCAAATAAAGACATTAAGCAAATTTCTGTGCACATAAATTTTGAGGAGTAAATTATAGAGGCTTTGTAATTTAGCATGATAGCAGAGCGGCACCGCAGCACAAACTACAAAATTGCTAAGCTGCCAAACACTGCAATCAGCATAAAACATATTACCAAAATAATACACCCTATGCGAAATAGCTCGAGTGCATAATTATACAATTTCCCTCATTCCACTTTACCTGCATAAGAGGTGAAACAAATCACTTTTCCTCCCTTTGACATTTGTCGCACCGAAACCGAAATAATGAACCGCTCTGGTTGGCTGCTCGGCCCAGGAATGAGATACGCGTGTACCGTATTTCACAGATTCTTATCATGTGGCAGGTATTAATTAGCCGTGAAGACGGTAAATCAATCTGAGTTTATGTTTTGTCCTTTACTGTGACAGCTCGCATGAGACTATACATCATTACAGAACATTCTCCTCTTAATCGAGTCTCGTCTCTTCATCCAGAGCCCGTTTAAATCAGCGGATTATCATGAGATTATAATCAAAGGTATATAAAGGAAGATGACCGTTCGTGTTGACGATGTAAGAATACATTGTACACAATTTATGACTCGTTTAAAACAACGTGACTCAATTTTATTCCACAGTAGGGACTTTCCATTGACACATTTTTTTTTTTGCTCCCACAGCTAATATTATTTTCTGCTGCCTCTTCGACAAAACGAACATAATGCATCTCACATGCAGATAAGTCATCTGTTGTTTCCTACACGGAGAGATGCAAAGGAAAAATGCTTCTTCAAAAATGACTTGAATTTATGGCATTTCTAGCTTGTTGAAAACTCAGCAATGCTCCTTTGATGTAACATCACCCCCTGCTGTTTAAATCCATTCAATTTTTGACAAAAGTGAAAAAAGTGAGAAAATTTTTGTGTAATACAGATTGAGACCATTTTGGATATTATATATATATATATATATATATATATATATATATATAATATTCCAAAATGGTGTATATATATATATATATATATATATATATATAATATTTCAAAATGGTATATATATATATATATATATTTTTTTTTAAGACTCACAATATTATCGACACCAAAAAATATAAATGAATTATTTCAGACATTTAAATATATTATATTATGTTTTTTTGTTTGGTTGGACGTGCAAAAACTGTATGAGCCGAATAAGTACAAATGTTTACAAATCTGGGATTCAAAATCTATTTTACACAAAATAAATAAGCAAGCAAGTAAATAAATAAATGCTATTATACGTTATTACCGTCATGCATTATTTTTTTATATAGGTCCGATCAGATATTTGCGATTTATTAATAATGAGAGCATGACAGTTTGGCTGAAGAATAAGACGATCTTTCAGTAATAGTGAATTGAAACATTAAAACAGAATTGTTTTATAAATATAAAAATAAATGCAAAATTAATGAATACTTTATTTAACATCCAATAGGTTTTGAGGTCCATTGTTGTTGTATTTATTATTATTTAAATGCAAAATAAAATCTATTGCTGGACTTTTGCTCACAGTATAACATTTGATTATTTATTATTATGCATTTGATATAGTTTTTGCCTATTTAATTTCTTTATTATTATTTTTAATGCCAAATAACTTCTGACCCCAAAAGTATATTTAACTCACGATCAAATCAACATATTAATACATAAATAACATATATAGGAATGGACAGAGGAGGAATTTAAAACAAAAATTAAATGAATTTCCATCTGCTCTGATGTTTTGGGCTGAACTCCGAGTAGACAAAACAGTGAGAGAGTCAGACTTCAGAGTAAAACAAACTGTGTGCTACTCTCTCTCTCTCTCTCTGTCTCTCTCTCTCTCTCTCTCTCTCTCTCTCTGTCTCTCTCTCTCTCTCTCTCTCTCTGTCTCTCTCTCTCTCTCTCTCTCTCTCTCTCTCTCTCTGTCTCTCTCTCTCTCTCTCTCTCTCTCTCTCTCTCTCTCTCTCTCTCTCTCTCTCTCTCTCTCTCTCTCTCTCTCTCTCTCTCTCTCTCTCTCTCTCTCTCTCTCTCTCTCTCTCTCTCTCTCTCTCTCTGTCTCTCTCTCTCTCTCTCTCTCTCTCTCTCTCTCTCTCTCTCTCTCTCTCTGTCTCTCTCTCTCTCTCTCTCTCTCTCTCTCTCTGTCTCTCTCTCTCTCTCTCTCTCTCTCTCTCTCTCTCTCTCTCTCTCTCTCTCTCTCTCTCTCTCTCTCTCTCTCTATGTCTCTCTCTCTGTCTCTCTGTCTCTCTCTGTCTCTCTCTCTCTCTCTCTCTCTCTCTCTCTCTCTCTCTGTCTCTCTCTCTCTCTCTGTCTCTCTCTGTCTCTCTCTCTCTCTGGCGGTGGTGAGGGGACAGTAGTTGCTGCTGGCAGGACTCTCACCGTGGCTCTCTTAAATCTCGTCCCCTGTCGGTGGCAGGCTCCGTCGCCGTGGCGTCGCGTGACATTCTTTCCCACAGGCAGGCACATAGTTGCAGCCTCTCCTCATGCGCGAGGGCCTGGGACCCGCCAACAGGCGCGGGTCACTTCAAAGCCGCGCAAACTCACAGCTGCAGCCTGTCGGCCCCGCTGCCTCGCTCCAGTTTGTAATCAATATTAAAGGATTGACCCCGGAGGCATCTCTGCCGCTGTTCACACTCCACGGCCCTCGCTGAGAAGGGCCACAAACAGACTCCTCTCAAGAACACTTCAGTTATCCTGCGGCCCGGGCTCGGGACTTTCAAGACCTCCGCGCTTCTCCATGTGCTCCCCTGAAAGCATATCCAATTATATCATTCAAAAAGCGATTTTTAAAAAAAATTATTATTCAAATACGCGACCCTCTCCTCGTGCGACCCTGGACCACAGAATATAAAAAAATATATATATCTATTTTTATAAATAAGCTTTCCATTGATGCATGCTTTGTTTCGGAAATTTTGTGCTGTAGGGTGACATAAATATATTATAAAGCATAATTTGTAATATAAATTCTAAATAGATCATTAAAAACGACATTTGTTGTGACGACAGTGACCACATCCTGACTGTGTTTACAGGTGTCTTCCTAAAGAGGTTTACCCCAAAAATGCCATTTTTTGGTGAACTATCCCTAGGGCCTCCGGTGTTGTCCTTTACTGACTTACTTTCTTTACACGTCCAACATATCTGCAAAAGAATGCGATATTAATATTACTGACTGGTGTCTAAAGCATGTGACTTAAAGTTGCATTTTATAGTTACCGAGTAGCTAGACTTGCAATTAACATAAAAGACGAATTACCTAAAGGTCTTAGTGTACTGGCATTCATGGATAGTCAGTATACTGAGGTGAGTGTGCAAATCCTGCACTAGTGTTATGAAGCACGATCATTTCCAAACAGGTTTTCTGGACACTCCTGTCCTAAGTTCCCATCGGTGGATGAGTCTCGTGAAAACAAATAGGCTTTAGTGTTCTTAAAATGCTTGCTACAGAAGAATATATCAGCGCTAACTGAAATTAAATGAAAATGTATTCACTGAACTTTATATTAAATGCAATTAGCTGGACGTAAGAATTGACTAAAGTACATTTTAAAGTACTGAAAATAACTTCGAATATGGTTAGTGCACTGTATTTATGGTAAATATTAAAAAACCTCAATGTCATTTATATTGCAACGTATATGTAAATATATCCGTAAATGACAACTCTAGCAATAAAGTTACAAATCCCTACATTTAAAACAACATACTCTCATACTTTTATTTAAGTGCTTTAGTACGTTCGTCAAAACTGCACGACAAAAGATCATTAAAACAAATCTTTCCAGTTGATGATAGAAGTCACAGAAGTGTACTTTAGGTTCATTTAAGCTGTCTTTGTCTCATTAACATTATATTATCTGCAAGTACAGTTTTCAGATATGAAGCACACCACAAATGCACTTCTTTTTCTTTTCACATGGATCAGCTTTTTCCAACTTTAGCTCATTTCAGTCAGCTCACGGATATGAGAAGCCGTCAGCGGGCAGATGCAATTCATTTTTCATTCGTTTTTATTTTTTTATTTAACTTGCACGCAGCCGGAAACTAGTCGGCAGAAGTCGGATAAGCCTGAAAATGGGAGGTTTTTAGCAAAGCGGTGTAACCCGGGACGTCTGGTCAGTTTTTGGCCAGCATGAGGACAGCAGCTGGCACGGCTGATTAGCTTGTTAGCCTTTCTGCGATGAAAGGGGAATTTAAAGATCCAATTTGCAGACTATATTAGGCCTAAAGGAACGCGATCCGCTCTTATTAAACCAACGCGTTACGCTCCTGCGTTCACGCTTTTCCGTAGTAGCCGATGTAATAACGGTCGTGAAATATGCAGGCTGCGCCGTTTGGGAGTTTGAGTTCCTCAAGGCTTTTCCATTCAGGCCCGGCTAACCTGACTGCGACGCAAACCACCTGGATTAGCGTTAGCGTTGTCGCTTTAGGCGGCGCTGTAAATTTGTCAATGCTCTGATACCTGGCGTGTCTGTCACAACAAGACTGAGTCATTCATAACAACCGTGTTTTGATTACAGAACCCTGCTTTCTGAATAACAATCATTAGCGATGCTGTACACCTGTCAAACCCATCGACAAATTAGCCAGCTGGCAAATTTAATATCTGGGATGCTATAGGTTATTAAACTACAGGCTGTAGTTTATTTCCTTTTCGCATTAGAGTAAAAGGTATCGGATTGATGTAACATCCTTTAGTCACTAAAACAACAGAGGGTGCTAAATGACAGCTGCCCGGCTATTCTCTTTTCCAGGTGTGCAGCAGTATAACTCGGGCGCAGGGCGCTCCGTAACCGTTCATTAAAGATTCCGTTATCCGCAGGGAATGCGAGCGGCGTGGTGTTTTCCCTCCCATGCCTTTGTTCACACACAAACACACGTTACTGGTTTTACACCTGACTTTTGAGCGCCGTTGACTCACGCTTCAGCTAATGATGCTGACGACGCGTTCCGTTCGGCTTTTTTTTAACAAGTCTGCAGACATTATATAAATTGCGGCCTATACCGTAGCAAATACCTCTTGGTGATATTGCCATATTTGCTGAATATCCTCACATCTTCGCTTGCAGGCGTTTTATGGTTAGATTAAAATATTTAACATAGAATTTTAAAAAAAGATGCACGTATGCACGCCGTAACTAAATGCAACGTCATTCAAAACAGTGTTTATATTCGAACAAATTATATCATTTCAATGTTGAGTATAACGGCAGGTTTTGGAATTATCTGTAGCAAAAAATACATATTTCTAAAGGCCAGATTTCCTTGGGCTAGAGGACTTCACGTGATAATATATTTCATATATCAAGATGTAAGTTTCATATATTACTGTTTTATTACTGTAGAATGTACAGTAATTTTAAAATAAGTTAGAAGAAAAAATAAAATAAATTAAATAAAATAAATAAATAAATTATATATATATATATATATATATATATATATATATATATATATATATATATATATATATATATATATATATATATATATTTTTTTTTTTTTTTTTTTTTTTTTTTTTTTTTTTTTTTTTTAACTACAGCAAAAGACCATGATCACACCTTTAATTCAATTCATGATTTTTTTTTTTTGCATAATGCTTTTAACAATACATCTTTCAAGGAACATTTAGTCTCTTTGTATTTACTGAGTCATATGTTTTTTGTCATGCTGTCTGAGCCATTTGTCTCGTGGTCATTCAGTAAAACGTTTCTCGGCTCAGGCGGTTACGTTATGGTTATGCAAATCATTTTCATATTTGACTAGCTTATGCTCGTGCAGCAGTAAAACTCATTTCAGAGCTATAGTATTTAGGCAAAATCTTTGTTTTAACACAGCAAATAAGGTACTACCAATCCATTAGGCTCAACTAGGAGTCATTGCACATAATACAAACTGCAGTGTATAATCTTAGACGATGGGAAATCACCTGTATAAATCCCCAACGCTGTTTTCCACTTGGCATGGACATGACATTATCTGAAAAGTGTTTGTATTGGCGCAAATTGTTTTAAAGAAGACAATAGCGATGAAGCGACTGATAGCTCTGTTAGTGACCGTATCGTAGTGACAGGGCATACTCAGCTGTGTTGACTATGCAAACTGTTCTTTGTTCAGTCTGTCTGAAGATGCTATCGGCAAACATTTATGATTTACCATCTGTTGAGACGGACAGCCTGAACTCCAGATGTGAGGCTCATTGTGACAGACTTATCACAACAATTGACTATTGTTATTATAGACTGGTTAAGAAAACAAACTTGTTTCCAGACAGCCAAATAACGAAGAGCTAATCGGAGGAACACACAGCGTGATAAAAGCTCAAGCAATTACACGCCTGAAGAAATTTAAATGTATATGTCAGCGGTAAAAATTAAGATTTGATGGATGACCTTACACTCAGTTGACCTGTTTTTGTGTGAGCATGCGAATTTATGATTTCCAGTGTTGCTAAAGTCATGTTAAGGATGCATTGATATTGACAAGACATAAAAAAATACAAACAATCATTTTAAATTCTACAAGTATATATGTATGTATGTGTATATATATATATATATATATATATATATATATACTGTATATAAATATATATATATATATATATATATATATATATATATATATATATATTTTTTTTTTTATTATTATTATTATTATTAATACTTTCTTTTTTTTTTTTTTTTTTTTTTTAAATGTGTTGAATGTCCTCACTCTCAGGCCTCCCAAAATGCAGATGAAAAGCTGCATGTCTTTAAGAAACTAATTCTTAAAAGCGTTTTTTTGACTCTGTCCTTTCTGGTTAAATTCTTATTCATAATATTGCCTTCTCTCCAGTAAAAAAAAAAAAAAAGCACGGTTTCAAACAGCGTTTACATGTGAAAGGTGTCAAAACAGCTGGAAACAAATAGATCTGTGAATTAAAATGTGAGAGAAAAACAGATGAGATTGTCTTTTTCACTGTAGGAAGAGCTATTATGGATTTATTTCCTACAAACACGCTACATTTTTCTCCACAAGGCTATAATCGATGGACTGGAGTGGTGTGGATTATAGTGATGTTCGGACTCTCATTCTGACGGCACCCATCCATTGAAGAACAAGTGACTTAACGCTAAACTGATGGCTTATGAGTGAATTTTTCAGTCAATTTCCATTTTTGAGAGAGCGTTTCCTTTCTGCGAGCATTAAACGACCATGCGAAAACAAATATGTGACAAACAAGCATGCAGTATTAAATACCCATCATAATTAATCATGGAGATAACATTGGAAACACCTTTAATATTTACCGTCTAACTTGGCGAAAGGTGTTGTATGCTTACAAACAGAATTTCAGAACCGCATTTTAGTAAAAAAGCTATCAATCAGTTGCCAGTGTTAAAGATGTCAGTCTAAAGTGATAAAGTTATATATAATATGCATAGTGCTATAAATAGGCACTCTGCAGACTGGAAAATGTGGCAACATTTTCCGATGTAATTTGACGGCTTACACTAATCCAAGTACTCCAGCGATTTGTATGCAAGTGTGTTACCAGTGCTCCTTTTCTATTGTCGATTTGTTTATTTTTGGTGTCCGTGTGATTGATTGCCATCTTGACTAGTGGCAGCAAGTGCTAGACCTAACTAAACAGCAGCAGCAACAAATAAGGGAAAGCGAGAGACCCCGTCCCTGAAAGCACGAGGAGAGGATGCCGCGGTCCCCGCAGAACAAGCCCCCCGACACTTAACAAGCTCCTTCTCCTTGACCCCCTGTCACGCACACAGAACCATGTCATTCAATCAAGACTTTGTGTAAGCTATTCTTCGAAGCGAGGGCGGTATAAATACTCACGCACATTACGCCGGTATCACTTTTACAGCCGCCAAAGCTCTGAGTCATTTTGTAATTTAAAATAAACACTTATGACAGCTTTTACTAGACGCATTACAGGGCCGCGCTGTTATACGGTGCGATTCGGGTCATCTCGGCAACAGCTGTTGAGGAAATTCGATTGTGGGGAGAGACCGGGGCTAGTTGTCACATTTACCTTGAGTTAAGAAACAACGGCATTTGCACTGCGACATATATTCAAGAAAAAAAAAGAAACATTTTCACTTTTTTAAATTTAAAGGAACAGTAACATTTTGAATCAAACGTTAATTTTTGAAGCAAAAACACTGCAATAGTGTTTTCTTTCAAAAATCTATATTTAGTACCATTTATACTTGACACTTTTACAGTGTGGGTTTATCAAATTAGCCATTTAACCATTGTGTGACGACTTACCCCAACTTGCTATTTCTGAAAAATATTAACAGTTCAACGTTTAAGTTAAAATCTTGTAGTCACTGATATACAGTCCTGTGTGACAACGTGCCCCAGGCTTAGACTTAACAGCACATTATAATAGACATTAAGCTTTAACATTAAGCTACCGCTAATAATAATAATAATAATAATAACAATAGCTCGGGGTACATCTTGTACCACAGTAGTATTTACAGTTTAAAGCTCAACCACGAATCCACTTCATGTGCAATAATAGTACATGCTGTCCTTGTACTGTTGTGGAGCTGATGGCGCTCATGTGACTAATACAGTTGTTCACCAAAGCATTCAAAGTGATAAAAACTCAGGCGTCGTTTTATGAGCTGAAGCCTGACAGAACCTGATAAATATTTCCACTATAAAAAACTGGAACAGGAAGAGTTATGCTACGACGCTCTAATGTTTTATTTCCCAAGTAATCCGAACCTGCCAAAAATATCACGGGCTGGGCCCGACGCGCCAAAACCACACAATGCAAATTGCTCTAGACTATAAAAACGAAATCTTCCGCTTAAACAATGAAGTACATTGATTGGCTGTATAAATCATATTTACTTAAGCAATATCGCACCAGATCAGGATGGGATTCCCGAAGGCAAGGCCGCGGGCTGAGTGCAGAACATTCAGCGAGATTGCGAGTGTCGGTGAGATTCAGTTCAGAAAACAAGAAGTTAATATTGTGCATCTCACATTTTAGAAGACAATAGCTGTCGCTTTGTCGGTTTTCGCTAAGCCGAGAAAAAGTGTAAGAAAATTAGCCGTTTGCTTTAGTCTGCAGCACGGACGTAGCGTCAAATAAAGGATTCGATGATTTGTTCGTAAAGACTTGTCGCCACCTACTGGTGCTTACAAATATAAAAAAAAATTATAAATACGTAGGTGCATAACACTGCTTTGATATGGGTTAGCCTTAACGGTTGCCAGATCTGCTTAAACATATTAGCCTTTCTGGGGTTCTCGGAAAATAAAGTAGTTTTATGTATAAGCTACTTCAGTAATACCTCAGTAAACAGTAGAAGCATTTCAATCAGTATAATTTATTAAAATATGGCAAACAACCCAACCGGGAGAGATAACGTGAAATATCTCAGTAAAAGAATTTCAGTTGGTTAAAAAATGCTGCCAAGTGAACTGGGCAACCCTGCTTGGACTACGTGTTAAACATAGAAAAGGATTCATATGAGCAGAATATTTAAAACTGTGCTGGGATCAGATGATTGAGAGCAGCATTACACATCACCAGCCATTCATTTTTTCGGCAGCCGCTCGAAAAGATGAGCTTATTTATCTCTTCGAGTATTTTCTCCGAAGTGTTTTGCGACGGACTCTACATCATCTCGAACCTTTCAGCTCATTTAGCAGAGGTCAGATCCTGTTTCCAACATCCTTGCGCCGCCTGCCTCGTGTTAAGTGGGGTCGCAGCGCATGGCATACGTGTGGGACTGCACAATTGTCTTCGGGAAAGTCGGCTTTTAATGCGCCTCTAATTAAGGCATAAATCAAAGTCCCTCCGTCAGCGAAGCCTAAGAACCGGCCTTCCCCGCGTTCCCTCAAGCCCGTCGGCCCGGGGCAACAGCTGCCGTGTAATTTGCCCCCCTCTCACCCCAAGAAATCGCCTCAGACGCCATCCATCTGAATACCATTAAGGCCTATAGAGAGACCGCTGCCGTGCGTCCACTCTTTGACTTAATTACTTTGACCGCTGCCGCTTCGCTCGGAGTCTCACAACGAGACCATCATCTTGTCATTGATCCAAACACTTATGCTCCACCAGGGACCTCTCGGACGAGCTTTGGCCCGCTAAGACTGAGGGGTTTGGGTATCAAGGAGAGCGGGACAATGGCAACAACTGCTCGTCTAATTTAGCCCCTTGTTTACTGTTGGGATGTAACAAGAGCCGCGGGGACAATGTCAGGGAGCACAATGGGAGGATGATCAGGGAGCTATTGTTTTTCAGGCTAATTGGGCATCTGAGGTGCGGCCTGGGAAGAACAGGACTGCTAAAAGAGGAGCCCGATACCGTGAAAGAAAACCTTACAAGTCCATGGCATTCGAGAGCATCCCTGCGGACTCCCGACCGCAGGCCGAACGTGAGAGCCCGGAGCCGGTCCGGCGGTTGTTTGTGCTGTCAGAGAGCTTTAAGAGACGTCCGCTTAATCTTTATTGGTGGTGCCAATTTAGCTCATCCAGCGTATGACACGCAGAGAAACCTCCGAGTGGCCGGGTGAACAGAGACCTAGCCTTTTAACAAAGAGAGCAAAATGAGTTTCCGGCAAAAATGCATACGGAAAGTAGATCTATAAGCTGGCTAGGTATACACTGATGTTTTGAAAGATACTTACCTCATGAATGTGTATAAATAGCACTCCAAATAAAAACAAAACATGGTTGAGATATGCAAAATGGACTTTGGCATGTAAGCCGCGCGACCGGCGGCATTAGGGTTGAGCGGTAGACGCATATCCTACGCAAAACCTACATCACATATACACGCCAACGCGTTTTGTATCGTGTGCATGAGAATACTGTGCATTATATGCATGTCACACCAAATTAATTTTTGCGTAGCAATACCACACGGTTTTGTTTTTATTTTCCGTACTATTTATACGCACTTTCATAAGACTGGGCTGGTTTAGACTGCACAAATACAATAAAAACTGTAAAATATTATGCTTTCCATTTGAATTTATTTACTCCTGTGATGCCAGCACTGATTACTCGGCATCAATACTCCAGTCTTTAAATGTACCATTCAAATCATGTAGTTTAATGCAGGATTAAACATATATATAATTAGTATTATTATTAAAATATCTAAAAGATTGATAGACACTCATGCAATAAGGATGCGTGATTAAATCCTTTTTTGTAAGTGACGGTAAAAGACATAATGCAACAAACAGTTCTTTCGAACTTTCTGTTTGTCACAAATTCGGTCTCTGTGGCTCTCTCTTCTCGCCGTTAGAGGGCACTATGTGAACTACATTTCCCATACTCCCCTTGCCGAGGACCTATTGATGCACAGGTGTTCCTCGTTGAAGCAGCCCATTTAAACTGCAGAGGAATCTCAATCACTGCGAAGTCTTGTATCGCTACTGCTAACATTTCTGAGCGTTTATCCCGTTGCTTGGGATATTATTAAGACTTATTAAAATGGAAGATGGATCCGCACGCCTCTGACCTGATGTCTTTACACTAATAATCAAATAATTCTGTAAAAAAGCATCAATATATCAAGCAGTAGAACTGTCAATACTAACAACAATTGTTAACTAAGTACTATTAATAAATGAGCAGCAAATCACCATATTAGAATGATTTCTGAAGAATCATGTGATTCTGAAGACTGGAGTAATGATGCTGAATATTCAGCTGAAAAGTTAGGCTATTTCAAATTATAAGCATACTTTATTGTTTTTACTGTATTTTTAAACGAATGTGACAAAATAATTTCTAATTTCTGAGTGGTGTAAATATAAATGTAACTAGTATAAAAAAAAGAAATAATTACAATAATTATAATAATGCAGGGCATCAATCAATCGATGGCATTTATTATGTTGTGTTAACACAACCTATGCATGATGTTTGTTCTGGCTGGTCATCTATCCTCTCACTTTTTGGTGATACATCAAGCCTTCGAGCTGTTGATTGATATTTTCAACACATGTAACAGCCCTGTGTGGCAGAGAAAGCAAAAGTTACATTCAAGTCGTTATGGAAACAACCTCTAAGCTCTTGGCATTAACTCTTGAACTCTGACAGGTGGAGTGGCTGTCTCTAGAGCGGACCGGGGGAGTGTGAGGGTCCGCCAGCCTGCCCTCTCTGCTCTGGGGAAAAATATTATGGTTTGTGGAGGGTGAGTTTCGGAGGGGATTGATGCGGCAGCCTGTGGGGTCAGTGAAACATGTGCCAGGGTGTGAAGGCCGTGCGTCTCCTTTCTTCAACCTCCCAGACAGAGAGACGATCCGCCGGGACAAATAACTAAGCAGCTGTCATTCTCTTAGAGCAGTAACACTCTTGTACGAATATCACGAATTGTAAAAAATCAGCTTGTAACATCCAAAACACTTATAAATATATATATATATATATATATATATAATATATAAAATATAAGCAAATCATTTGAACCAGAGAACTAGAACTAGATAATTTGACTAAATTAAATAAACAAATACATGCATGCAGACATATATACTTCAAATGTTATGATATTAAAGATTAAAATCAGGATGAAAAACAAACAGCTCGGTTTTTTTCAGAGGCTCAAAAAAATGCTATTTGTTGCAGATGCTGTTATTTAACGGACAAAAAGTATGAAAAAATATGGCGTTAAAATGCTTGCGATATGAACGAATGCGATCTTTATAACAGTATATCAGATTACTTGCATAAAATGCGTATAATTATCAGTTTTATATTTTAAAATGCAATGCAAAATAATGATAATTAATGGTAGAACAAATAACTGATTTAATACTTAATAAAAAATAAAATTATCTTTATTATTATTTTTTTTCTAAAACTGTATTTGTAATCAATTTAAACCTAGCTGCTTCATTTAGTAAGATGTATAAACCTGAAGACAACCATTTAAAAAAAAACATCCTTGGGCGAATGCACTATTTTCATTACTAGGAAATCATAACATTGTACTTTAAGCAGCGGTCCATATTTGGGTGCAATTCCAATTTATAATATGCGTGTAATCAAATTAACAGTCAGTTTGGTTGTGCCGGTTAACTGGCCACTGAACTTTTCAAACGGGTTGAATTTGACCGGCAGACTCAACGGATCTACACGCAAAAAACTATTGCTCGCATGCCAAAGAGATGTTCTTTGAAGTACAAATGTGCAGGGCGCATATATGACATTTCAGATGTTATTTTGATCATACGGAGCAATGATGAGACCGTACACAAATGCTCCCGAGGGACCTCCGTCCCCCTGACGTAGATCTGATGGTAATTGGGCTTGCGGTGGGGAGTTCAATTCCAGTTCTCGGGCTCTGCCTGGCCAGGTGCTCAATCACAGCGTCCCCAGTGCGAGCTGCTATCCCCAGAATGCGACTGCATGGCGTCTGCAGGGTTCCTCTCTCATCTGATCTCAGCGCAGCAGCTATAAAGTGGGAGGACACCGAAGTGACCAAATGCTGCTCGCTCACTTGGCAGCAATCCACCCCTCTATAAATGGGGGGGGGGATGAAGTTCAAAAGTGCGTTTTGGGCTTGCGAACCTCGCAGATACGAACAATGATGTCACAGCTCTCAGCTTTTTCTGCGAATGGTTAAGAGTCATCACATTAACGATTAAGGTGATGGTGCAGCCCTGACGAAAACGGCCCACATCCCACAAACATTATAGAGTTGAATGCAGTTAAATGTTGAGTTACTGCATTAAAAGCTGTTTATTATGTAGAGTATTACGAGAGAGATTTCCTGAGTGAGTGTGATTCTTCAGATCAATTTCATATTCACTATAAAACATCAATCCGATTATCCGGAAAGCGATGAGCTTCAACCGTAACTTCAAGCGTTTCACCATTTGCATTGTTCTGTTTGCATCCCACGTATCTTGTACTTGTTTAGACTTAAAATTCGTTAAAGCGGATAAAAGTTTGTTGAAGCAGATAAGATTTATTAGTAAATTTCCATCAGTTTTTTCCGGAGACGCGAGCTCCAGGGCATCAGCCGGGTTGAGCTTTCATCAAGCCTCCGAGAACAGCCTCACCTCGGCCAGATCTTCTGGAATCTGGCTCTGATGTCTGTATAGTGGTTGAATAGTAAAGATGAGTAAATTACTCTCATTCATACACATTATGACACTCCACTGTACCTTTTTTTCTCCCCACAGACTTGCAGACATTGACTGCACTAAGTCTCCGCAGGCCATGATTTGTTCTCAAACATCTTGTACCTTGGTGCCATCTACTGGACAAATGTCATAAGCGTGCTCACCGCAGCATGGCCGCTGGAGTGGTTTTAGAGAATAGGGCCTCCTTAAACTCGCTCACTAGAAACCGATACCTCAAGCTGTTCTTAATAGGATTAAAGTCCGCGCCGATGGACCCATTTGTCATCACGACACACGGGCTGCACCATTTGGCCTCCCTCTTTCATTCATGCCTGGCCTGTTCACTGGAGTGTGTCCTCTGTTATGGAAAAAAGACTAATTGGCCTACTTATGGCCCACAGAGTAAGTCTGTCATTCAGTGGCCATTGGGAAGTAGAGACCCACTCTGCTGGCCATCTTCAGCTGCTCGGAGACCGACTCTTGGGTTTTAATCAGACAGGCAAAAAAGATCAGAATCAAATCTGTTTTTCCAAATATAATTTATTCCTGTGTTGCGAAGTTGAATCATTACTCTAGACCTCATTTTTATATGTTGATTTGCTGCTCAATTGTCATGTATTATTGCAACTTAATTGCTAATAATATTAATTATTATAATATATTATTAATTATTAGCAATATTTTTTTAACTGAAATTACTTGAATTACTTAATCATTTCAAATTCTGGTTTTATAATAGCTTAAACCATCCGCCCCGTGTTTTTAAAAGTTTTGAGAAATCACCATTAATGACGTCACCAATATAGTTTCAGAAAGCAGAAAAAAAATATTCACACAGAGCAACAAAACCGCACTATCCACAAATATAAGAGTGAAATAAAAGCAACGACTCTGAAACTTTTTAACGTTGAGGGCCCATGCTGTTCTGTTTTCTTGCTTCGACTGCTGTGAATTATTTGGAGACTAAAGCATCCACCGCAAAGCGCAAACAAGGTTTCTTTGAGGAATAAAGCTCGTACACCAGTGAGAAGCAAATGAATCTGGTCATGAAGACGTGATCATTAGTGTATCACATAATACGGCGGTAATCTCATCTGCGCACTGTTCAGTGAACACATATAATTACTATCAACAGATGTGCTGCATTTGCACCTGAGTAGCTTAATTAGAAATGTACACTGCCTGCACTGGCAAATACATTATTATAGACTAATATGTTTATATTTCCTTGCTTCGGTGCATTCATTTAAACCCGAGAGCATAAATGCAATTAAGGTATTGTAGGGACTTTGTAAACAAAATTTTACAAACTTTGTATTATTCATACACGCGCTCGTGAAAGGTTGTGTAGGAACAAAGACGTTTTATTTTTTATTTTTACTTCCATTATTACTTCTGATGTGCTAAAATCCGTCTTTCCCCTGCTGTGTCTCTTTTATGATAACTACAAAATGAAGGAAACTTCTGTACAATCTATTTTTACTTCATGATGTAACACGAGAGTAACCTCTTGCGCATTATGTTCAACTTACCGCCTAAAATTCTTTTTCTGGGGAAAAACCGAGGCGAAATTGGTTAAATTAAACCGGGGGTTGCAGAGATTTGTCAGAGATTTCAACTCGGTTGTTCCCGCAACGCTAACCAAGGCTAACCAGCTCCATCCTCAGCCGTTCTGTCTTGTGTTAGATATACGAGGAGATGAGAAGCGTATTACAGGTTTGTTGAACAGGAAAAGCCTGACTGATCTTTCGGAGAATGAAGGCAGAGTCGATTTCAGCACAGACGGAAGCTGGAGTTGGGTTTAGTGAGATTTCACTGAAATAGAAGGGTGACACTGAAGTACTACAGCCAGAATATAATGAGTTTGTCTCTGGAGTTGTTTTTCCTGTGGTTATGAAGAATACAAAGCATTGCCAATAATACCCTTCACTCCCATCGAGGATTTCTTTACACATTTCCCAGGAAGATGGCTATTTTAAACTAAAGGGCTTTGAAGTGAAAGGTATAGGAATAGTTTACCTTAAATTCGGCATCATTTGCTGTCATTTTATGGACATTTTCTTCAACATTCGGTGACGTACAAAGACACAAGATGAAGCTCGCGGTTTTAGATGATCCATCATCTCTCCTCCACGTCAGTTAGACTTTAACGGCTGATTTGAGGGCAAAGATCCTGCTTTTGTAAGTCAAAAAACACATTTCTGATCTTAATGGAAGAGATGAAAACCATGGCCTGCAAAAGGGAAACGGTAAAACACTATTTGCAGTATTTAAAACTGTAGTAAAACATTACTTACATTTAAGTTACCGAATGAGGGAAAGCATTATGATTGGTTTAAAATAAATAACTAAATAAAACTAAAATTAAACCGAATGAAATGGCTGGTTTAGGGTTATTTGTCTGCTAATTAGGCTTACTGCTAAACTAAACCGAGCTAAATGTTTGGTGAACAAAATGGAAATGAATCAATAAATGAATCAATGAAACATAAATAAGACGAATCCAGCCTTTGCTGGTTTGCTGGTCTGGTTTAAACTGGTCTCCCAATCTGGCTAGCTGTCCACTTAACTGATCCAAGCTAAGAAGTGCTAAAAAATCATCAAAAAACAACTATGCTAACTAGCTGGAAGACCAGCTAAAAGCTAAAACCGACCAACTAACTTGAGGCTGGTTCATTTCTTTTTTTTTCCCCAGCAAAAAACAATCAGCTAGCTTCTAGTATCGAACGTTAAACGCTTGTATTAGTTCATTAGCGAGATGAGCGATTGTTTATTCCGCGCTAGCATATGCTTGCTTTATTAACTTGTCTCTGTGAACAAATGGGCGCTATTTACCGGTTTGTTTGGTTTAGGCGTTTCATTAATTGCTGCAAATTTATTTAAATTAAAAAGAATAGCGAACATCCACCGCAGAAACACAGCTGCTCGCTGCGAGGCAGCGAAATTACGAAACCGTGCATCACACATCCCCTCGTGCCCGAAGATGGCGGCGCAGTTCCTCTGGTCGCCGACAGATGGCGCTAGAAGAACACGCGCCTGCTCTGGGTTACATCAGGCCCTTATTTAGTCTTCTGACAGCTTGTGCATTCACCGGTTCACCGGGGACGAGAATCAGGTACAAGAGAACGAGAAGACGGAGGAAGAGAGAGCTACGTAAAACTAACAAGATGTATCAGTCATCCGCGCGACTTTTTGAAGGCTATTTATTCAAAGATTCGTCATTTTTCTTGTCACACTCCTGAATGGTTCATCAATGCGGAGCTCTTAACAAACAAATACCTCATTTTCGCACGAAATGATGGCTTTCTCGTAAATCACTGCGGATATTAATTTGCATAAGACTCCCGAGCACCGCGTGTACATCGGCATTGTGGGATTTATAAGCGTTTAAAGCTTCTGCTTAACGCTTTCAGCAGCGAAGATGAATTTGTTTGTCTTGGTTTTAGGATGAAGGAAGTGCTGCGTTTGTAGAAAAAAAAAAATTGTTTATTCAATCCAAGTGCCTCTTTTACGGCACGCTTTCGCGATAAAAGACAGAATGGGAGAGAATAAAAAGGGAAAGGAAACAGAAAGAAATGCTTAAGAAAACATTTCTGCACAGAGCCGTGTCAGACGCGACAGGCCTTGGCGGTTATTTGCTGCGAAACAAGGCGTGTTTTGTTTAGTGATTCTTGCGTCTCTTATTGGATGCGCGCCGCGGAGGTACAATGAGCTGCAGCCTTCACATTCTGATTGAAAGGAATTCTTTTCTGCGCTTTTCAATTACTGTGCTTGCTGCTCCGAGACAGAGCCGAGCTCCGCCGGCCCCGCTCCTCCCTCCCTCCCTTCGCCCGCCTGCTGCGTCTCCTGCGCCGAGGACGGAAGAAAAGAATCCGTCCTACAGACACTGAATGAGAGATGTCGCGCTAAATATTTTCCCAGACATCGCGCTAATGAGGAAGAGCGATTGATACGGTGCTGTCCTACTGTGTAGGCGTTTCTCATACGGAGCCTGCTTATTATATGGCTCTCGAATACTTGCTTCTGAATGGTCAATAGACACGCATCCTATGTATAAGTGCCATAGTCGGCTGAAAAGTCTATATTGGAAAGTGTTTTTTTTGTACAGTAACTTATAACCATTTAAATACAAGCCTGTAGTGAGCTTGCAGTTGTTAATCCATGTAATAGGTCAAGGGTCGGTAGCCTTTTTTTATTTTATATAAGTACGACAAATATTAACCTCTAAATGTACTTTATTGCTCATGTGCCAGCGATTGTCCTTCGTGCCATGGTTCACCCTCATTGTTCATAGTTTTCAGTCACGTGACAAATATCAATGGGCCATCTGTTAACCTTACAGTATCTCAGTTTATAATTTTTTTTTTTTTATATATAATCATGTTTAACAGTGGAATATCGCGGTGAATAAAAACATTACCCATTATTCCAAAAACATTGAAGAAAATAATCAAATAGATGTTAAGTAACAAGACGACATATTTGAAGTCTGAACAACCACATTCTCGTCTCCTCAAAGTCTGTTAAAAAAGTCGGTAAACTAGAGGGTGTGGCCTGTTTTTTTTACTGTAAATTGATTGGACGTAATAGAGTAGGCGTTTCATTCAGAAATGAACACTGATAGTTGGACGGGTGTGGTTAAGTTTGTTAGGGAGGAGCATTTTCAGATTTGGATTAAAGATTATGAAGGCAAACAATTTTATTTTTGTGGATTGATTTGCATTAATCGTTCACCACAAAAATAGCATTGTGAGCTAAAAAAATAAATGAAGATATTTTTATTTACTCTGTGACGCAAAACCAGAATTATTTGTAGAATTATAGTGGATTCGGGATTTGAAATACTGCAAGTGAATTGATACAAACAGTGAAAAGGTCGGAGTTCTTTGATTTATAGAATATCTCACTCTTAGTAGAGGCTTTCAGCCAATCAGATTCAAGAACTAGAAAGAACTGCTGCATTAAATCTATTAACTTTTTTCAAAATTCCCTTTGGGAAAATTTCTTTAAAAAAATACTTCCAAACCAACAAAAAAAAAAAAAGTGGGCACTAATGCAGATTCATTTCTGCATCTGAACAATCCTACTATATATTTATATATGATGCACAAATTATATGAAGAGAGTGTTAGAGTACTATTCATAGTTTTTGTTACTATCCTATGAGGCCACGGGAGAGAAGCTTAGCACCTGATTACTATGCCTATTTAAATTATATCAACCATTATATTGACCATTAATGACTGTTTTGGTTTGTTCGCGCAGCCCACAGATACCCAATTAGCCTAATTGTTTACCTTTTTTTTCACATTCGTGTTTTATTCGGTAGGTTGCTGTGGAATAAGAGGGTTAATGTAAAGTCAGTGTTTCTGCCACAATGTAACCTCGGTGGTTATGTGACTTGACAAGGCGATATTGATATTGATGAGAATGTTCTCTGTGAAATGGGGCTCCAGTCTGCTGCTTCAGTCGAGACAGTTTTATAGTAGAGGAACAGGTGGATCTCAGAAGTATAAATGGGCTTTTCTCTGTGCAATAACACTCGAGGCTTAGCCGACTGGTCAATGGATGTACAAATAAAAGTGATTTTCAGAACCCAGATGGAGGTCCCCTCTGTCTCCTCACCAGTATCACTGACGGCAAACTGCCATTTCCCACAGACTGTGTGTGATTATGCATGTGACTTGCTGTCTCTCCTTCGTGGCAGCTCCTCACAAATGGCGACACTTTGCCATCTTTTTTAAATACAGGGAATAAGTTACCAGCTTTATCCTGCTCCAGAAAGTTTCCTCCAAAGTTTTCTCGGGGGCCAACTGTGACAACCAGTAAGCATCTGCGCAATCATTCATGAAATAAATAAGTCAACTGAGAAATCAGAAATGTGGATGAATATATTAAATGCACTCACTATTTGCTGATCAAAAACAATCAGTTCATACGGACGCATAAACAAACTACATTTAGACAAATTAAGTCTTTTTTCTGTATTAGCAAATGGATAAACTGAATGTACTTTATTTATATTTGAAATATTGACGGCTTTGGCAAATCCAGTGTTTTGGGGTTTTTTTATCTTACAAAGTGCTTATCGTATTGCAGACATTTTTTTTTCTTACCGGACTGATAAGAAAGCCTTCTTAATCCTGGAGGTTGCGTAAAATCAGCCAATCAGATTAGAGCTTGCCAGATCTAAAAAGTGCACTCCAGTTCTGTGCACAATATGCATCAGATGGTCGGTGAACAGACTGTTTTGGTCGCGAGTGAACGTGCCATTTGAGGAGACGGCAAGCAACGACCCTGAGGAAGAAAATAAAAAAGCAAAAAAAAAAGTTTCTCAAAAGAAATGAGAAATACGCCCCTAATAACTCCCTCAAAGCACTGCTAGGATGACTTTTGGTCCTGACATGGCTTAACAAAGCTTTTTAGCTTTATTTCCTGCAGTTCTGTGCCAGTTCCTCAAGATGCCTTTAGCGACAGAAGAAATTCTGCTGGTGCTCTTCCTTTTATAGTCCTGCTCTCACCAAGACCATAATACTGTAATTTAAGGCTCTCCGGTGAAGTGGTACACATCCCACACCTTGGCTCCTTTTGCTCTGGATTTCAGCCATATGGACGGAGGATTGTACGTGGGCCTCTAAACGCACACATTTATAGATTTCAATTTCTGCTACAGTCCTTCAAGAGTCAAAGGTGCCTCCGTAAGCCTTTAAATCAGGGATGGCGAAGAGGACGGGAGCAGCTGTAGACGTCTAATGCCGCTCGGAGGGGACGTTCGGTGACAGACTCCAGACTGCTCTCACTCCGCTGAGCTTCGGACTCTGAGATATAATTATGACAATCTGCCATCTGCTTTGAGCCAGGCTGAAGCCTGCCTGAGACAGCACAGCATGACACAGAGGAAGAGGGTCTCTGAGTGAAGGGACGTTTAGCGCTCCATCAAAGGAAGGTGGCAGCAGAATAACTGTGAGATCAGGCAGCACGCGTGAACAAGCAGTGGAGGCCAGAGTGTCGAAGATGATGAGGAGCTGTTGTCGATTGGTCTGTGTCAGGTCACATGGCAGCTAAAATATGATACCCAAACATCCATGCCACGAATCGACAGTCATTCCATTTTACTGCTGGAGTTTTGATATTCTGTGAAACTGAGACTTGATTTTGGAAGTACGGTTAGATTAAAATGGGTGGTTGTTCAGAGTGGAGCCGTAAAAGCTATTCTCGATGTTGTTACGAAAGGAAGGTAATTTCAAAAGCAAAACAAGTTATAACAATTTACGAAAAAGATTACAGTAAGATCGGGCACATGCACATTGTAAAGAGCTTTTTGTCAAGCTGCAAGAATGAATTTAAATTTGATTGAGTTATAGAAAGTCATACCACAAATTAGAAATTGTTTTTTCTTAAAAAAAATACAAGGTAGACTCAATAAAATTGTCAAAGTAACTTTACTTTATGCATTATGTAGACGTTTAAAGTAACAGGTTATGTACTAACCAGCAAATGTAGGGTTATAAAATAACAACAAACTAAACGAACAGCATTAGATAGATAGATAGATAGATAGATAGATTTTTTTTTTGACATTTTAATTTCTTTATTGAAACAAATTCCAAGAAGCAGCACAACAATATTCATAGTCTTTATCTTCGCAGACGGCACCTCTCGCCCCTTTTCACTCTTCTCCATACCTCCTGCTTTGCTGTTTTTTTTTCTTCTTCTTTTTCAAATGCTGAGGCGTAATGAGGCATGCGGGGTAATTAGTAGCAACAGCAGTAACAACTGCTACTCCTCTTGTCTTCATTTCACAGACCTATTATTCATGTGGTCCAAGAGAGGGCACTGGTGACTCATACAGAGGCCATCAAACCTTCACAAAGCACAAAATAAGCTTATAGGACGGAGATGATGGAGGTGGGGGGTAGATGTGCTCTGATGCTGATTGACTGACATGTAGAGGGAAAAATTGGGGTGCTTTCATTGGGCACTAGATTCAAACGTTAGCAGAGAAGGAAAATGCCAGTTGATAAGAACATGATGAAATCTGCCGTAATCTGGGCTACAACTAGAAAAAAGGGGTTGACTTCCCCCTCAGGACATTGACACACAAAAAACAGATTTTTTTGTAACCTTGCCAGTAAATACCAAATATTAAAAACCGTAAGCCAATCAGACATGTCTGTAATGACCCACATTCCAAGAAAAACATCTCTTGCAAATATTAGATTTTCTGCATTCCTTTGTGTTGTTCACATGTCGTTTGAAGGAAGTGTGGCAGAAGTGAGTGATATGGATGTCAGAGAACTCAAGACGGTTGCGTTTGTCCCTCAATCCTCGTGCAACTGGAGGGAAAGTCTGCTTAAATTGGCTTACTGCACAGAAGGGGGTATAACGGGACTTGCCCTTTTCAACTTTATCAGTTCTACCAATTCCATGGATCCTAACAAGAGCAATGAGTCACTTCTGTGAACTGGTTCTTTTGAACATTTTAATGGACCAGTACAAAAACGACTCAGTGGTTCTTGTACAATAAGGCATGGTAAACTTAAACGTCTCAATCTGGCCAGGCGTAGGCACATATAGCTGCGTAGTTTCCGCAAACACAGAATTCATACTAGAAAGGATGGTTCTGAGGGCCAATTTTCATTTATTTTAATGAAAAATCTACAGATTGATGCATATTGGTTTTATGTAAAAAAACTCTTTCTGTTAGCGGGCACATGGTGCTGAACTGGGAGTTTCGACTTTATTCAGGTAAGCTCTATAATTTCTGGATATAGGAATGATATTACTCGTGAAATTTAAAACTGCCATTTCTAATTTATCTGCTGTGTTTCATCAAGCTATATCTGATATCAGGTTGTGGTGGATGAATCAGAAATGATGTACGAAAGGAAAGGACTATGTGAATAAATGATTTTGATTCTTTGACTTTTGATTATTTAGTAATGGATTTTTGCCGTTGTCGAAGGATGCGTACAAAAGTTTTACCCAAAGGACATGCATTTTGTAGGTAGGTCATGATGTGTAGATAATGGTGTTTAAGGAAACTGTCAGTGCTTTTTTTAATTTATTTGGAATATCCAGCAGTAGTACTACTTCACCAAGGACTGCAATGGACTGTTAAGATAGCTGAGAAGATAATTGGTGTGCACCTACCCAACCTCAAGGACTTGTACATCTTCAGACTAAAGAAATGTGCAGGTGAGATCCTCCCTCGGAGCAGACTGTTTGCAGTCCTGCCCTCAGGCTGCAGATCTCTGTGCACTAGAACATCCAGACACGAGAAGAACACACTATCTACCTGTTCTTACTAATCTGTATCCTTATGGTGTTCATGCCACCTGGATGTTAGGCAGCAGAACAGTACGCATGTAAATTTATATGTATGTATATACAGTAGTGAATACATATGTCTGTACAGATGCCTTCTGCTTACCATCTTAACTGATTTTTTCATTTTTTTTCAACTCTCTCTCTCTCTCTCTCTCTCTCTCTCTCTCTCTCTCTCTCTCTCTCTCTCTCTCTCTCTCTCTCTCTCTCTCTCTCTCTCTTTCCTCTACTGATTCTTCTATAGTTGTCAGATATTGTCCTGTAGAAATGCCTCTGCTTGTGGTCCATGGTGAGTGATTTGCCTTTTTAAAACTCTTTTTAATCTCTTGTTTATTCCCATCTCAGTTCTGGCGGTTACAGGCTCATTTTAAAAGTACCGTATTTTGCTTATTTGATATTGATGGGAAATGCAATAGATCTGAATACTTTGGCAATATATTTATTGCTGGAAAAAAAAATAAAATAAAATAAATACAAGGTTTATTTTTATTATACACTGCACTAAAAGTTGATTTTTTTTTTTCACTTACTGTTCCATATTTATTTTGGAAGTCTCTTAAGCTCATCAAGGCTGCATTTTTAAATATAATATACTGTAAAAACAGCACTATTTTGATATCATAACAATATAGTTTTCTATTTTAATATGCCTTTAGATTTTATTTATTAATTCGATGGCTGAATGAATGAACAAACGATCCTTCCGAAATCATTTTAATGTTCTTATTTATTATCAGTGGGGGAACCTATATTTTTCAAGATTCCTTGAATAAAAAGGAAAAAAAAAAATAGATACTATCCTTGCTTTGTTACTCTTTGTTTAAAATAATATTTAACTGCAGTATATATGGTTACAATATGTGTATTTTATACCATATTAGAATTTCAGCATAATGTGACTCGACTAATAAATGAATAGCATTTTAAAGTATATTAAAATGTAAAAATATTTCACATTTGAATTGTTTTCCTTTATTTTAATCAAATGCTGCCTTAGTGAGCAGAAGAGGCTTATCAAATTATTACAAACTTTTTGAGGCAGTCTCAAATGGGACACTTGACGTGGCTTTTTCTCGCGAAACTTGCAGCTATTCTTCACCGAAATCAAATCTGGTATCCCATACCTGCGTGAATGGCTTTTGTGGCTGGAATTGTTCTCAGAGAAAGCCTGCTATTCCCTTCCCTCTTCTTAAACCCAATCCCGACAGGCTCAAGCCAACCGCTTTTGACTGGTCTAGTCACCGAGTGCATGACCGATATGAAATTGTGTGAACACGAAACAGCAAAGCCTGTATTTACACCCGAGCAGACACGTTCAAATCCTGTTTCATATCCCACCAGCCACCGACTCGTTCTCTCACCTCCAAAAGGGCAGTGTGTGGATGGTGTTCAGGTTGGTGAAGACTGCCGTTTACATCTACGTTCTCATCGGCAGATGAGTCCTCATCTTTCTGACCGTACATTAACATATGTAGCACCTAACTCTGTCATCTCACATGTTGTTTCTCACCCAGGCTTAAAATCACAGCCAGAGCCTTTTAGATGCCACATGTCACTCCGTCAGCATATCCCATGATTCATTACTCACAGGAAATGAGGCCTGTGTTCTTTCTGTGGTGTGATCAGCAGGATGATGGCTCGGCGTGTGGGGTTGTCACAAAATCAAATACACTTCATGAACTATAAGACAAAAAAAGTCAGTCGGTTCATTGAGGTCGTGCTGAGATTGAAGCGTTTCGTAATGCTACCGAATAAATCACCTAATGTGTACTCTCTATCAAAAATGAAGAGATCGACTGCAGAAAACCCCATTTGTGGATGCAGATGGAAGATACCTGTAAACTTTGTTACAGAAGCTAGTAAGTAAGTAAGTTTAAGACATCCGGCATGATGTGAAGGCTGGCCCTCGATGGTATTTTATCATCGTTTTTTAAACCAGAAAGCATTGCGACACACTTGTGACTTTTTTTTCATCCAACGGGGTGGATAGACATGGTTGCAGAATACTGCTTGAATGAAAAATGCATATCATTTACAAGGTTTTATGCTTTTTAGAGTAATGTATGGATTTTAAAATAAGTTGAGCAAAGTGACTGTGAGCTTCTCTAAATAAATAAAGCCTGTCCTGTGCAATAATTGTCACGATATTATTCATTTATTTAAATTAAACAATTAATTGAAGATTTAGGCAAGCTTCAATTTTTTTATTTAGCATGTTTTTAGTACATCATATTTTAATACATCAGGTATTTAACTCACACGGGGGGACGGGGTCCTCAACCCCACCATGCAGCATCCACCTTACTGGAGCGAGGAAGCCAATCAGCAGATATGGGGATTGTTAGGAAGCCATGATGTTCAGAGGCCAATAGGTGAATTTGACCAGGATGCCAAGGTCTCACCTCTACTCCTTGGATTTTTAATGACCACACAGAGTCAGGACCTCGTCTTCAATTCAAAGTTTTATAAAGGCTAAAACAGTACATTAATATTTTTTCATGATGTACATTTGTATGATAGCCTATACTCGCTGTATATATTTGAGCGAAACTCAAATGCATTTGCTTATTGCACATCTGTAAAGTTAGGAATTATTTATGAAGCCAGCAGAGCCGAAACGGCAAAGAAGTAAAAAGAAGTGAGGAATGTTTTCAACATCAGACTGTAGGCTCTCGGTCTGAACTGATAACTAGCATCTTTCAATTCTGACAGAACTTAGCTGCTCACTGACAATGTTTAAAGTGCTTCTCGCGCAGAACTGGACTAATAGACTTTTTAAGCATTTTTTATTCATGAGAGGCAGTTTCATCTTTTGACAATTTCTTTTCTTTCTATTTTTTTTTTATCAATCTAAATACAAGAGAAATTGTTTCATTAGAGTAAAAACACTTTTAGATCAACATGAGGAGATGGATATTCTCTCAGACGACAACAACAACAACAACAATAATAATAATAATAATGAGTGTTCCCTTTTGTCCAGACTCAGATAAGTAAAGGTTATAAAATATCCCATATCTGAAAGAAAAGTGTTATTTTCCCTCTCCACCCACACTAAATGTCAAACATAAGGTCCTCGATCATTTTACATTATAGTTCATAAACTGTATTTATCTTAAACAATAATGGCAGTGAAAAACAGTAAGCTCCTCAGGCAAGGTCTAAACAGATTCACTCTCATTTTCTCTCTTTTTCTCTCAAACGCTGTTCTTGTCCTCTCTACTTGTGTCCACACATCTTTGGCTGTTTCTATTTATGATGGCCAGCACTCATCTTAAGAACGTACACTCCTACACAAATGTCAGCAGGCCAGTGAGCATCTTAATAAAGTGTGCTCCAAAGGGAGCATGCATTAATTATTCCTTTCTCAGTGAGAGCTTTGCTCGAGTGCGCTTGGTCAATATTTCTCTCTCCGTCACCTTAAAACAAACCTCTGAAGTGTATTAAATGGGAACTTATGATTATTATTATACGTTGGAGGTTGGATGGTTATTATGTAAGTTTATTTCTTTATTACAATTCTGTCATTTTAAGTATTATAACTCAAATGAGCAGATTATCAACAGCAAATTTGGGCCGAACTGTTCCGTTTCAAAAAAAATATAACTAATTGTGACCCATGAAGGTTCACACATTTTATTAAAGGGTCTATAAATATTAGCCAGAACAGCAGAACACAATGCTAGCATAACAAGGTCATGTTTGATTCCCAGGAAATTTAAAATTTTGCTTTTTGCTTTTAGTCGAGACATCTGGTCTAAAACAATTAAACCGTCTTTGTCTAAAATTTATATTTATTTAGTACAATTCTTTTTCGTAACTGCACGCTGAAGGACTGGGTGATGTTAATCAGTTATAATTTTTAAAAAAGAAAAGAAAAGAAGAAAGAAAGAAAGAAACAGTCATTACTTAAAATAAAATATTCAGTAGATGAGATAAAATAATTATTTTATTAGCTAGTTGCCAAGGTAGCATTTCTCGATTTCATTGTAGTCTAATTCCTATTAATAAAATACACACACACACACACACACACACACACACACACACACACACACACACACACACACACACACACACACACACACACACAAAATAAATAAGTAAATAAATAAAATGAGCTTGTTTCTCTTTACCTCCACCCTTGGCATGTTTACAGGAGCTCAGTTGTTTTTGGAAAGAATAGTAAAGCTGTATCTTCTACAAATATGCAACAACAAAAGACTCTTTGTCGATTTGAAGGATGCTGTACAGCTTTATAGGTAAAAACCAGATTGGGCATGAGTTAAAAACTAGACACTAAGGCCTCAGTTCAGCATATATGGCAAGAAATGTACTAACACAATTGGGCAGCGCACACATGTCATGACTTGCCAAACACTCTCTAGATGAGAAGACATTTCAGTGACTGACTTGAGAATCCCACGCTGGGCTAAAGTGCGTGTGGATTGACAGGCCTGGATGATTTTAACACGGGCTTCTGTGATGCTGTTTTGGGTCACTGGATATCATGGGATATGCGGTCAGTAAATCTTACAGAGCGGCGACAAGCGCACAGGGTGATGTAGATGGGGTGAGGGGTCTTTCAAGCGGTACGGATGAGTTTGGTTTGACAGACTGCTTACGAGACATGCTGGTGGCCAGGGAGAGTGTTTGGACAACGCTCATATTTATTTTCCAGCTCGTGATTGCAATCAGCAAATCAAATGTGTACTATTTATGCTTCTTCTTGTTTTCTTCCTGTTGACAAATCCAGGGGATGCTGGTTAGGTTTTGAAGCACGTTTTGGGCTGGTTTAAGCTGGGACCTTATTTATAACCGTTGCGTACGCACAAACCCGGCCCTGAAAGAGGCCTATACGCTACTTACTACGCAAAATAGATTTATAAAAACCAAGAAAATTTGTGCACATGCTGGCAACATTTTAAAATATGCCAGCAATGTGCTAGAACCTTAACACTTGCTTAAAAATGCTAAAGCAGGCTAAAAGTGTGCTAAACTATGTTAGTACACTGTAAAAAATTGTAGTCCTTCCAACTTAAAATTTTCTAGTGACTTGTTGCATTTAAAATTTTCCATTGGCCCAATTTAATTTATTGTTTTTAAATTGAAGCAACAGTTGTCCAAATGGAGAATTGTGCAGGGCAGTGCAGAAATTCAATTGGGCCAATGGAAAAATTTTGATGCAATGGAAAATTTTGAATTGGTAGGTCAATTTTTTTTTTCATAGTGGAACAATGTGAAACATATTAACAACACGCACAATCCTGCTGTAAAGCAATGTGTTAATTCATGCTTGCAACAAATAAATCATGTTAAAACATGTCAGCAGCATGCTAAATCGTGTTAGCAACATGCTAACAGTGTGCTAAAACATGCTGAACCACACCTACTGAAACATGCTAACATTTACACCATGGCATATACTCAGTATAAGAATTATTTAAGGTTATTTTGTCATTGAGCTGGTCCTTAGCTGGCCGTGCTAGTCCTAAGCTGGTCCGACCAGCATATGAAGTTTTTTTTTCAACATGGCTAGTCCAGTTTAACAACTATATTGTTTTAATGACGTCAACTCAAAATCTGATTGTTATTGTCGGCTTGAGTTTGAGTATGGGTTTAATCATGTGTGATGGTGCACAAGTGTGTTTTGTGCAATGTTATTTAGAGGGTGCTTAACGCTAGGCTGCTCATCAACATACCAATTATTCCAATCACCCTCCTGGGGCAAATAGTGAGGGTGTGTAAGTCTGATTTGCCACAGCAGGTCAAAGTGCCACTTCATAGTCACTGATACAAAAGAACGAGGACAAGATGTCAATCAAAAACACTTGCTTCGATCAAAAATAGTACTTTTTAGTACACACTGACAGCTGTAGATTCCAGTACCGATAGAGCAAGAACGTTTATTCACTGCGTACTTTTGTAGCAACGCCAAAGAGCAGTTTTTATAGGGTCACAAAAAAAATGTCCTTCAAGGATCCCGAGTGAGCAGCCAATACATTTCTCATCTTTTCAAGTCTTCTTTTTGTGGGTCTTTATTTTGTGCTCAAATTGAAAAGAGGTGAACTAGGTCATAAAGGACTGAAAAGAGTGCTGTACTACAGAGGGAGAAGTTCAAACTCCAGGTTCAAACTTGAGATGCGGGCAATTACATTTTTTTTTGCAGGGAGCCAAAAATATTAGATGAGAAAATAATAAATGGTATTAAAAAAAAAAAAAAAAAAAAAAAAAAAAAAAAAAATATATATATATATATATATATATATATATATATATATATATATATACTGTAGAGTTTAAACCTTTTATACAGTAAAGCGACCCAACAGTGATACTAGTTGATATCTATATTATTATTAAAAAAATAAAGGAAAAACTATGTGTACAAGCAAAAAAGGTGAAATAGCACTGGTCTTTAGTGAAAAATATGTACACAATATCTTTAGACAAGCATTTATACAAGTATTTAATACATAAACAATATACCCAATACAATATACATAAACTGATATATCTAAGTGTGAACTGAATGTAGTGTTTTCTGACATTTAATTGATGCTAAATAAAATGAAATGGAAATGAATTGCAGTTTAAATTTAAATGTCTTTTTTTGCTCACTCAAGTAGGACTTTATTACTTCAGAGTTCCTCTTTATATAAAATCATTTATGGGAGACCAAAATACACTTTAATACCATTCTATTTTAACTTGTATGTCATGCATTTAATTGCAGATGTGTAGTGATTAAGTTGCAATTTAGAACATTTAAATGCAAAATCAAATAAGACACATGTGCTTTAGCTTGTTAGTCAACACACCAAAGCAAGTTATTTTTAAAAGATATTGTAAAAAGTTCTTTAAAGTAAAAATGACATATTTTATAAAGTGCACTGTTAAACGTCTCTAAATGTGTTTAGAAACATCATGTCACTTAACATTGTCTCTCTTTAAGTACACATAAGTGGCCTTATATTTCATTAGTTATATATTATCAGCAAGTACATTTTTGAAGTACTTTACAATTACATATATTACACAGATAGGCTTATGTAGAACTTGCTTTGTTCCTGGTATTTGTTCAAAGATGCAAAAAACCTATCTATGGAAATGTTATGCGCATGTTAAATTCAAACGTCTGTTTATCCGACAAATATTAAGCAGATATTTGAATTTTAAATGCGAATAACACTTCGTTATCAACCCCTCCCCTCGATTGCACAGGGATAATGTCACCCGTCAGCGAGGCAAAGCACATGTCACTGTGTGCCAGCAGGATAATGCCCACCTATAATGTCATAACAGGTGTGAAAATTAAAACAAAAACTGGAAAGACTAATTACAAAGATACGACCTCACCCATTCACCACTTTTGGTCTTGACGCAGTTGTTAGCAAATAAATTAAAGATTCACTTTTGTACCATTGGCCATAAATATTTATAGAGGATCTGACGACATTTAATAATACTAATAGCTAAAGAACGAGTAGAAGTAATAAATTAAAGCAAAAACTATTATTGATATTGAAAGGCAATTTTTTAATGTTTTAATACAAAACAAACTAAGCGAAAAAGGCTATTCTAGGTACTAGCTAAATCTTTTTTTAAATCTCAATTTAGAAACCCATCACGTACCATTCCTTGTAAAATACTAAAAGTAAGAGGTAAATATTGGATTAAATTCGAACTTTAAGCAACTGTTTGGTTCTCCATTGCATTGCTAATGGGAGTTCAGAATGTGACATGCTTTATTGATTTTACTCATTTGTGAAAAAAACAAACAAAACATTATGCACACCACATTATAGTTTCTCATCCAAAAATAAGCATGCATAAACATTCATAGACAATTCCATGGTCATGACATTTCTCTTCTTCTTATTGTTGCTGCACAAAGTAACAGCTCAAGGCAACTGTCAGGCATCCCACATAAATACAAAAATTGCAGAATGATAAAACAAATGTTTCAGGTCACGGCATTTCTACTGGCACATCATCACTCTAGCCTTCAGGAATCTTGATGCTTTAAAATACACACCATTTACAAATACCCTGCTGCATATGAGTATTAGGAGAGAGCTCCGTGCTAGTAATTGTGATTGTACAGGTGTCACTTTAAATAGAGTCTCTTGGCAAGTCTTGACAGCATGGCCCTCGTACATCATGATATGTATTGACCTATCAGCCTTTTAATAATCAGAACATACGTGATCTTTTCCCTGCTTATAATAAATATCATAAAATGCCTTTGTGGTGACCTTTCAGCTCAGAATCGTTCATTCGCAGTGAAAAATAAGTATATTTTCGTCAGTTGCAAATCACTCATTAGTGGTTTAATGTAATGTATCTATTTTTATCGCTTTTATGCCACAGTGAATAACCTCTGGCCCTGTCTGAAGAACTGTATGTGCAGGGTGTGAATACTTCTGGCAGATTGAAGTGCAACTCAAGGTCTGTGTGGTCGGTGCGACCTTGAGAGAGCGATGCAGCTCAGCTCCTCTTTTCAGGTATTGATTACCCTTCTCTGACCTCCAGTAAGAGATGCGCACAAACCTTGCGAAGGTGATTTTATAGAGAGACAACATTTATTTTTCTTCACTGTGTGAAGGTGGAGGAAAAGTGAGTGTGAGACGAAGACTGGGGCTTTGTCTAAAAACGCCGTGCACTAACTTGCTATCGATAACACTTGCATGGAGCGATGTGTACTGAAACAACGGAAACAGAACCGGATAACAAATCGGATGCTTTTTATAGGAAGAAACTTCATATGTACTACTATACTTATGTCAATCGCTCAAGAGACTCAGTTTTTAAAGTGAATATATTTTATACAAGAGTTACTTCAGGTCGTTGACTGGAGGAAGAGCTTTCTGATGTATCACCATTAATCTATCGGCACTGGGACTTTTTGCGGATTGTTTCACTCTGGAAGTCTTTGCGTACTTTGCACAGCCTTTGTGTAATTAATGGTGGAGATTTCACAATGATTTAAGTGAGGATTGCAACATTGTGCCCTTATTTGGTGACAGCCAATTGTCTTTATAAGTGAGAAAAAAGACCACGGATTCAACCGATTAATTAAAAAATGATGATTGGTTCATTTAGCTCCAGAGTAAAGCTACATCTGACTCTTAACTTCATAGAGATCAGCGAAACGAAACCCTGTTACCCAAAGGATACTATGACAAAGACATCAAATTTCCTCATGACAAACAGATCTGTTGCCTCTTTATTATTTATCACACTTTTTATGACTTGACCTGGAAAGCAAAAACTCTAACAAACCCAGGCAAGTGCACACACCTTTCTCTCACTGGCCTAAAAGATTTGCTCAAAAACATTGAATCATTCATGGTCAAAACACTACTGCCTGTTCCTCTGTGTTGCAATGGTTGTGTTTTGGACTTTACGGCCGTTGTTCCTCAAATTTTTCCTGTAAAGATAAATACGTGTTAATATTTAATGTTGATTTATCTTTAAACAAACTGTTGCCAGTAAATAACATCAACTTAAATCTACAGTAGGTTACTGGAAACCAGCTGCCAGTAATACTGTGATTTCTACAGACATTTTTAAGAGTGTATGCTTGTGAAGATTTAAGTACGTTAGATTTAATTATTGTTCGGCAATGGGGTGTTTTTATGAACCGTTTTCTTATTTTGCAGCTGCGAGTCGTGCTGCTGATTTTCATAGTTCCGCTTTTTTAGTTTGATCTTTGTTTGGTTTCCGCTGTGTTGTTTTGTTGTGCTGGTTTCCGAGGGTGATGGTTTGACTCGCTTAAGTATTGGTAGCGTGTCCTCCATTTACAAGCTAATAAGCAGGGTTTAAATTGGGTCGGGCCGTCCGAGGCTGAGCCCCGGCACATAGACTCCAGAGCTAGACATTAATGATTCATTAACGCCAGGCAAGAAACCCTATGAGAACATTAATAACCAAAAATAACCATGCAAACACCAAAACTACTGTATTTAATGCTTCTGTTGAAGGTATAGAGTTGAGCTGCTGAGGTAAGGCTCAGGAATTAAAATGCGCAACACAAGGAAAGCCGGCATGCTGATTTAAAAATGAAAACGGAAAGTTTTTATATTTGCAATGCAATTATTTAATTCTTCCTTTTATATCTTGTGCATTGCTATTACCATTTTGTAACATAAACTATATATATATATAACTACTAAGCCACAGATCCAGCAACATCCCAGCAGGAGCGCAGAAGAGAGAGCGGGAACACAATGTTGATGCAAAACATAAAGGTTAGAAAAATTACTTTTCTGCAGGCGAATGACATGACTCACGCATGATAGAATAGATATATTTATCTCATGTTCTCGAAAAAGCCCAACGCAGCCAGTCAGAGTCTTATGTGGCCATGACAATTTGAGGTAAATGTCAACAAAATGATTACACTTCAGCTGATATATGCTAACAGTCTCAGTCTGAGACAGCACACTTACAGACACCCACAGTCCATTTACAGAGTGTCTGAAGTATACTGCTGACGAAAAAAGTTCTATTCTTACTGTTTAAGGGAATAAGATAAGAGTTGTTTGAGTCGCTTAATAGGTTTTCCGTGATCTATATGTCCATAATCAGAAGTGCATGCTCCCAATTGTTCTGTCTATGAAATCATTTCAGACGGTCAGGAAAGTCACTATTTTCCAATTAATTTTTTTGTGAGATGAACATTATGTTTTGTTGATATTTTTCTTTTTTTTTCTGTGGTACTGTGCTCAGTAGCTCCGCCCACTGTGAAATCTCATTGATCCAAAATCTCCCTCTGCCTAAGTTTGGTTCAGCTTTGATTGTGTTGCATCTTGCAGCAGTCATCATATCACAGCTGATTGAGGTACAATGTCAGCCTCGACAGGCACACACGTACACGGGGAACCCTTTCTCAGTCTCTTTTACTCCATCTCATTTGCTTTCTTCTCATTCGCTTTCTCTCAGGAGATCAAAAAGTCCTTTTGCTGTATTGAATTTTTGGAGCTCCCTCCTCACCTTTCAGTATTGGCCTCAGTTCATTCTGGGCTGAATGAGCCACCAGGTGAGACCTTGATAGTGTCTCTTGTGAGATATTGGATTTTCTTCCAAGAAAACTACATTTTGTCGGTGTACAAAAGTACAATAAAAACTGATCAGCTTTAGATGTTGTGTGCATTTGTTGTTTCTTATTTGAGAGTAACTCTTGATAGAAACTTGAATGGTGAGCTCCATTAAAGTTGTACTTTGAGTTTCGCTGGCTTACATGGCAGTAATTTTCCTTCACTTTGAAACAATTTTCCCTCAGAAATTGCAAGTACATTTCAGAAATACTTAAAAGAAATGGCAAGCGACACAAAACCGTAAAATAAATATAACATTCTGAAACAGAAAACTGAAACTATATTTTCTTTTAAAACCGCTCTCTTGCAAGTGAAAGTACAATCCAAACAGTTTTAGTCACCAATGCCATTGTAGAAATACATAATTTGCAGGTTGGTTGGTCGCAGATATTTCAAAATTCACGTGATTATTTGTATTCGTTGTAGGCGTAACATGCCTTTTCTACTTGTTTGCAGAATATCCTGTACTATTTAGATACAATCCAGGCTAAGGAATATCTACTCTGGTGTTACTGCATATTGACCGATTTCCAGTTTAAATTTCACGGTTTTTACCTTTGTGCTCTGTAAAGGGGAAAATGGACGCTCAAATAGAAAGTGAGCGGCCCCCGCTCCAGTCTGTGCGGCGCTATTGATGAGATTTCAGGTCAGGCTGACAAATCCATTTCACCAAAGGTCAAAATGGCAAATATAGTTCAGACATGGGCAACGCAGATGGAAGGCGGACTTTTATTCCCCGACATCAAACTTGACGAAGGTAGACCTTGTGTGTTGAGTCTGGTTTGCTTGCTGCCTCGGTGCCCCACAATAAAGTCCTTTTAGAAGGTTTAAATGAAGAATCGAGAAACAATAGCTATGCTCAAAGCAGCAGAACGCTGTTTTAGAATGATAAGTCAATACGATACACGCACAGTTCGACTGAAAGCAAGAACACATTCTGTAACCAAACTGAAATACAATTTGCATGTGGATTTTGAGAGTAAGAACAGAACAATGTCCGTAAATACTGTTGTCAATCCCGGCCACCAACTGTGTGAATGTAGGAAATGACTGATAGGAACATTTTGTGGACACAGAAATGAAAAGTTGTCCTTTTCTTTAGACAAAAGGAATGAGATATTGTTTTTTTTTTTTTTAAACCCAGCGCTCAACCTTGCATTACTTTGCCAGTTCTGCCACGTGCACTGGTGCGTATACTGATAAAATTCTCTCAAGCTTCAGTTTTTGGCAGAGTGAAAAAAAGGTTGTCTTGCAGCAGGCAATTTCCCTGTATTTTGTATTCTTAGACTTCCTTTTATTTTAAGAATACTGCCGGTCCCTGCTGATGAAAAGCAGCTCCTCAGCATGACGCTTGTATGCCGCGCCATACTTCCCTGCAGCAATACTTCATTATAGGTATGATTTTAGATTTGTTGCTCACATATCACTTTGAAATTTAGCTCAAACGCAGCGTTCTGGTCTCAAATGACCACAAAAATCTTCTCCTGCAACTGACTTCCAAGCATGTTTTTATAGCTCTTTCTGAGTAATGGCCTCATTTGTGTCACCCTCCCATGTGGTTTTTCTCACAAGCCTCCTCCTTTGTGGGCACAGATTTTTGAGGGATGACCTTGTCTAGTCAATCTGGATGGTTTGATGTTGCTTCCTCTTCCTGATAATTGCACCGATATTATGCAGAAGGATATCCAAACATTCTTTTCATATTCTTTTCCTTAATTCATGAATTCGTTTTTGCTGTCTGCAACTTTTTTGGAAGCTTAATGGAATGTTTTGATGCAAGATTGATACAATGAGTTGAACGAATCAACTGGTCCATTGAAAAGAATCATCTTAAAAGGCTGATTTGCTTGGTAATCCAGTTTTAGAGTTCAACTCACTGACTGATGCTGCTTCAATGAAAATTGCTATTGAATAATGATTTAAATTTCAGGCTAAAAAGGCAAAAAAGGCCGTTGCATATTTTTGATAATCCGAACTACAGCATATAAATTCTTATTGGTGTTGTTTTGTTAATATTTTTGAGCTCAGCAGATTACTATTAATGGATATATTTGCATGAAGATCGTCCTTTTAAAATTCAACATTCATGTTTTGGGGTTTAGAATGACATGGATTAAGTAATTAGTGACCGAATTATCCAAGGTTTGAATGTTTTTGGTGAACTGTGCCTTTAAGCTCTGTAAAAGATGCTGTTGTTCAAAGTTAGAAAATTTCGATTGAAAATGCTAAATTTATCACCTGTAAGGAGCTAAAGTGTGCATATATGGGTTGATATCATAACAGTTCTGGCCACAGGAGGGCAATGATGACTCATACTAAGCTTTTACCTCAAGGCCAAGAACAAGCGATTGGAGGAATGGACTGTTTATGTGTGATCACAAACGCGATATTAAGAGTGTCTGTCTCTGTGCATCACTGGACTCTCAAGCAAGAGGTTTAGCACTGCTGTGAAAAGCTCCTCCACACATCACTCACATTTAGGGCCCCTACAGTCACTGAACCTTGAAAGCAGCAGGACAAAATCACACTGCAGAGAGACAGAGAGACACTGATATCTCAGGAGCTGCAGAGGTAAGCAGCATCTACTGTTAAGTAATGACAATTCTCAGCTGTGCAGCAACAGCAGCAGCTTTAGGCCTTTTGCAGCCTGCTGATGAACTGAGATCAAGAGATGTTGCCACAAAACCAATAAGCATGAGATCAGCTGAGACCTGATGAGTCAAGACCTAATACAAATCAAAGTCCAGGACTTGCACTTTAGACTAAAACTCAGGTTTTTATTATGTTGATATAGGTATGTATTGCGGCGGTTCGGAATTGAAATATCTGTAGTCTGTCGCTACAAATGAATGCTCTATTGTGTTGGAAATATGCACTACACCACATCCAACCCTAAACATAGTGTTAACAAATGCAAAACTGATATAAACATGTCATTCCTTTTACACAGATTTGAACTGTTTTGTTGAAGAGTAGTTACACAGGATTGAGCCAGAGCTCCTCGTCTCTCAAGAACATCTCTGTACTCCGTGATCTACTGAACAAACCTACGCTCTGAAAACACATAGATATGAAGCTGGATGTGTGTGATGATAACATTCAAAAGCATCAGTTTTTCTAATCTCACGGCATATTAATATTTTGATGTCACAAACTGATACTAAATTGTACTAAAATTATGCTTTATTAATCGAAACTCTGTAAATTTGTGTGAAAAGGAATAAAAGGTCTTAGTTTTACTGCCTCTAGTGTTCACTGCAGTGATATGTACTTGTTGGTACATATTTTGCGTCTCACTAAAAAGTGCACCAAAGTGCATTTATGCCATGAGACCGTTAGTCAACATCGGGAGTACAACAACATTATATTTTTGGGTCCAAATTGTGGTTTGCATAGCAGCAGCTGTAACTGCGCGACAACCAAAAACCTGCTCAATGCAAAAGTGAATTTGACTTCTGCTTTTACAAAACCATCTAAAGGGATACAATCCGCGTGCTTAGCTGCTGTAGAAATAAATCCCATCTCAGTCCCTCTGAGATCAGCTGTTGGTGTCCCACAGCATTAGCATTTGATGCCGTGCTGTTGATATCTTTGTTTGAGCGTCTGCACATGCTGATGGCGAGCCGGCTCGCCATTAAAGGTTATTCAGTTTGTCAGCTTTGACTCATGCATTCCGGACTCATGCTGTCCTGTCCACTGACTCAGCCACACCTCTCCAGCCTCAATGTCGATAAGTCGATAGCATCAGGCTGTGGTGCAATTAAGACGTTATTAAACTGTTCGTCGGCCCCTTCTGAACTCCAGACTCACCCGCGGCCTCTCAGCGGTCTTTCCTCAGTGAAATCCCCAGTCAGTCTGCGAGAGCTTGGCCGTGCTCCATGCATCTGCGACCCTCTGTAACCCTGCGCGTCTCTTCTCGTCAGGCTGTGCCCGTTGGGTGTGGAAGTGCCAGGGTAAGTGATTGAGGATCTGACAGCTGTAGAAGAGTAGTCATGTGGGCAGACAGACCTCATCTGCCACCACTGAGGGGTGAAAATGTGGCCCGGTGAACCCTTGAGTTTATCTAGAGCGCTCAGCCAGTAGCTCGCTCCTGAGAAAAGGGCTTTGGGTGCATGCCTAGCCTCATTACTACTGATTATGGTGATTTTAATGATCTTCCTCTTTGTGAGGAAATGGACATTAGGCATGAGGTGTCCTTTATGTGTGGTTTTATTAGTTTTTTATTATTTCAGTTGCATTTTTTTGGTTTTTTTAATTATAGTTAAAGTTTTAGTAATTTTGTTGTGTTTTTGCCATGTCTACTAGTTATTGTTTTTGGTTATTTTTCATAGTTATTTCAGTAAATCCAGTTCAAATATAATAAAATGAGAAATGCTGTTTCGGCGACCGAAATCACATTATGTGTTTGATTTGATTTGGTTTAAAACATATGTGTTTATCACATATACCAGTTTTTCAATTCCATTTTTCCCGCTTTTTTTATTAACACATTAGCATGTACGTGTGGATGGATGTGTTTAACCATTGTGCTTCCATCTTGTGTATTTGGCAGCATCTCGCCGATGACAGTGTTAAAAAACCAAAAAAAACAAGTTTAAGGGTTTTTTTTATTCCGCTGGCCATGTCATCTTTCTCAGTCATGCCATTCATCATGCCAACATTACTTGTTAAATTTACACTAATATATTTTTCAAGCAATTAATTCAGAAATTATAATAGAGCACAACAAACTGTTATTTTAGTCCAGATGGGCTAGCTGTTCGGAAAAGTTCAAGTTGGCAGATAAAACTGCTCCAGGGTTTTTTCACCAATTCTGTTCTGAGCCACCAAATTCTTAAAGGGATTGTTCACCCCAAATTTTTTTTTCGTTTATCTGCTTACCCCCAGAGCATCCAAGATGTATTAGATTTTTTCTTCAGTAGAACACAAAGAAAAGTTTTTAACTCAAACCATTGTCAATGGGACCCGAACATACACAGACAAAACTTAAAAACTCTGTGGCTCGTGATGATAAAGATACAAAATGATTGGTCTGGGTGAGAAACTCAGATATAAATCAAATTTTCATTAATGAACTCTCCCTTCATGCTCTCCAACTGGCACAATATGAACACTTTAACATTTAATACATTTAACAATGATGGACATTTTTTTTTTTTTAAATATCTTGTCATATGTTTTCGTTTTTAATTAAAAAAACCCAAAAAAGCAAATAAAAAAACATCTGTGTACGTGTTACATTGTTTGTCTCTCTCTGTAAGTAGTTCGTTTTGTATAGCCAGTGTCTACTCAAAAAAACATACCTGGCAATAAAAAAGCTAAACAAAAATGAAATATGAATTGAAGCTGTGCGTAAATCATTTGTTCTGACTCAAGGAAGAAAAATGTTTCAGGGACAGGCAGTGTCTTTTTGCCTCCTTTTGAGCTCATTGTATTTTCACAGTTCTGGTCACGTCCGAATCGAAATGAACAACAATTTTATGAGCGAGCCGTTTTTATAGATGGCTTATAGTCCCAGCTAAGCGTTGGTTGTGTTCCACATAAGCTGGAAACCGTGCAAACGTCAAATATATCTGCGTTATGAGTTTACATTGGTCTATGAAAAAAAAAACTTGGCACTGTTTTCTCTGTATCTGTGCACATTCTTACTTATTTACTCATACGCTCACACAAAACCTCAACCAATATAAACTTCAATCAAGGCACCATGGAGCTGTTGTGTGAATGTCACGCTGTGATAAACACATCTACGCTACAATAACTTTTTATTTGTTTTCTTGCAGCATCTCAGACAAGAGACTTTCAATCATAGTGGTGTTCAGAGAAGGTGATTATGATAAAGGGAGGTAGGATTTCTTCCACATCACAAAGGTACTAAAAGGAGGGGTAATTTAAGAGTAATTTAGCCTTTGTCTTAGATGTGATGTGTTCAAAAACTTCAGAAGACCTTGCAGCTCGGATCCAAAACCATGTTATTATTGATTTCGCTCAGAACCTGTTGATTCCCACTTCAGTGTTGAAGTTGAGAGAAACTAAAGGCCTGTTTTGATCACCTCTGATGTGACAACTCCGTCCTGCTGGTCTTATCATCAGCAGTTTCTTTGTTGTTTGTCATAATCATCGAGCCAAAGCGTTCCTGAAGCGCGACACTACTACACTCACACGAATCCCGGCGTTCATGAAAGGATCCCCTGCCTCTGAAATTTCATTTCACTCCTCAAGTAAAAAAGCAATTTAGAGAAGCCAACCTTTTGAAAAAAAGCTTTCTTAGTTGAAGTGCAAACGCAACCTTAATTAGCAAATGATAATTGTATGCAGCGCATTTTCTCTTTGCAATCCGCGGCTCGGTGCTGGAACCCTTCCTCATGGAAATCGCAAACGCCCCAACCCGCTCCCCGCTTTACCAAATGTCAATACATTCACAAAACGCCAAATTACAAGCAAATCCCGTTGAAGAGCTGCTTGTTACGTCAATAGTTGAAGTTCATTAACAGGACATTTCTGCGTCCAGAGGCTTCTTAATGTACTGCGCCTGAATATTAACGTTATAAGGTTTCACATACAGTACGTGGACATACTTTTTTTCAAACCTATTGCGTTTCTTATACTCTGTCTCCCGGTTGTATTTCTGTTTCGACTTCTGTGCTCTAGTTTGCTTTTAAATAGGCAATGCGACGCTCTGAATTTTGTTGACTCTTGATGAATTGCTTGGGATGTTTCTCATCTAGGTCAGCTGGGATAAAATTGCCTGCCAAATAATTGCATGTAAATACTTATCAAAACATTTAAAAATCAAATGATCTTTCATATATATTTCATATTTTTATGATGTTAGCAATGTTATACAGTCTGTACTGCAAAAATGATTTTGGACTTCACACTTCAGCCTAGTTGTTTTTACACAATTTTTATTATTTTATTTAAATTTTATTAACAATAAAGATTCATTCGATATTTTAAAATCATATTAGCTAAGTACTTTTAATACGAGTTATTAATAATAGCGTCCTCTCAATTCTTAATCGTATCTAGCATTAATTAATAATGTAACAAACATTGAAGAAGAAATGAAGAACATATTTAACCAATTATTCCAAAATGATTTATTTATTCTTAGCTATTCAGTTCTTTAGCCTGTTTTGTCTTTGTAAGAATTCGTGCTTGTCAAGCCACACGCGACTGAGAATGTAATTAATTTAAATTGAATTTTTTCTTTACTGCTCTAAAAACGGCCTTTTGTTTACCTTCATAAAAAGTATCGATTTAATTTAGTCTTCTAATTTCAGATGTCAAGGACAATGTTTTATTATGTTCTTGAAAATGTCTCATGAATCAATTTGGCAATGAATCACTGGCAGAATGGGATCGGCTCAATACGGTCCCCTCCAAACTCAGCAAAACAATTACGATCGTGATGTTTCATAACATCATAATGCTTGTCCGTGGTTTCAGGGCCAGTGGAGGATTATCGCAGAAGGAATTAAGATTGGTGAGAGTTTGCATCACTGTTTTCCTGCGTCACCTGTCTAAATTGGACAAACACGGGCAGGTTATTAACAGTCTAATGTTGGAAGCTAATGTTTGATCAATCAGACTGTCTATAGTGCGAGTTAAGTCAACATTACCGAAGCAAACAAGAGAAAACCTTAAACTAAAGAAAGGTCATCAGATCAATAATCCATTTAAGATGCTCTGTTGGATTCCGACGGCCGACTGCCAGCAATCAAGAGGGAGGGATTTATCTGTGCCCAACATTTAATCCCCAGTCCTGGGGACGCTAGTGACTAAGACATTCGATTTTCACTGCCCCCCTAAAACCAAAACCCATTGTGGACAAAAAGTGATTTAGAAATCATGTTCCGTTTCATACCATGCTATTGCCTGTTATAACTCTGAACTGGATGTGGAGTTGCGATGGAAGACAACCGTTGCATTTCTAAATGGGGGGGGAAACGCTGCTGATTCTTTTCCAAGCGGCTGACAACAAAGGCACTAAATTACTTCTATTGTGTGCAGTTTTTCAGGAGGAGCCCTAATCTAAAATTCATATATTACCAAGACAGATGTTTAGCATCTTCAAGCTTTTGCTGAAACAGCTGTGTTTGAATAAATGACAGTGAATGAGAGTGTTTAATGGCTGTTTGTTTCAGAAACATGATCTTAGTGAAACATTGTTAAAGATGGTGCGCGTCTTGTTTTCTTTCCCCTCTTTCAGCTTAATGCGAATAGACAACTAAACCATTTGATATAGTTTGGCCATATAGCTGTATTAAAACGTCACGCGACAGTGACTCGAGCTTTAGCGTGAGTTTGGAAGGGAGTGCTGTCTTTTTGATCGACCAATGGCAGACCAGGAATTTGGGAAACCTGTTGGAAAACAGTACTTTTCCAGGCCGAACTGTTGTCCAACTTCACTTCAGACGCCGATTTTTTTTTATTGCTTGTTCAATTTCAGACTGGGTTCTGTAGTTTTTTGTTTGACTGACAAAATGTTACCAAACAAAGACGGCTTTGGCTGATTATCAGATCAGTAATAAATCGCCCTCATTTATATTTGCCAAGAAAGAGTGATAAAACATGCAGCAACTACTCGAATTCTGATGTGAACGTGAACAAACCTCTCATGTTCAGGGCCTTGAGGGAAACGGCCTGCAGATTATTCTCCAGTCGTGTGTAACACGCAGACTTCTCCAGCAAACGCGTGCCTTTTGTCAAAATAAATTTGAACAACACAATTTTCGACAGCGGGGTGGGAGAAAGAAACAAAGGCATCCTCTTGTATCTGTTCACATGGATAACTGTAGGTTTAAAAAAAAAAAATAGACAAAAAAGTGAAGCATAGTCCATTTTGTTTTATAAAAGTGTGCTCAGATCTCAGTTTTATCCATTTTGTTTAAGTAGTCTAAATTCATTCCATTGCTTCTTGGAATTTGATAAATACCGTTTCATAAATGTAACTCATATAATATAATGATACAATATTTATAAATGGAATTTTAGAAAATTTGGTAAAACGTAACATTGTCTTACTCCTTTTAAAACCATATTTCAGTTTCCACTGTCAATTCTATTTACTGCATTTTGTATTTGCAGGCGAATGCACTATGTTTTATCAGTGCCTGATTTTTATTTTAAAGTCCTAGCTGGCAACTTCTGAATGTGGTTTCAGTGATCTTATCACAACGCATTTTGAGTGCATTTACACCTGGCTTTTAATGTAGTCATCTGCTATCTGATTGTGAGGTGCAAAGGGATCCTGGGTGTTTATATTGGGTTTTCCAAACATAAGATCAGGAAATAAATTGAATACATCTCTAAAAATGTGGCTTACATTTGTACTAGGAAACAAATATCTGAGATGAAGTGTTTTCAAAAATGACTTCTTTAGTGCTTGACACCGTTTACATCATCTCTACGGTACAAAGGAAGATGCATCGGTTTATTAAAGGGATCATGCTCTTTCAGACTCAGGGAAATGCAAACAAGCGGAGGTATTTGTAAATGTTTTACATGCAAAAGTCAGATTAAATCAGTAACTAATCTGATTACCAGAATTTCAGAACATTTGTAATCATTAAATGTAACATCTCCATTTCCGTTTTCTGGAAAGAAATGGATAAATAACTACTTTAAATCAAAACTATTTCATATAAAATCATAAGATCTACTTTAAGTACTTTTTCTCATCTGTATTATGCTAATGAACCGTCTTCTGAAAGCATTTTAAATCCATAACCGCTGGTTGCATTACTCAGCCAAGCCCGTATTAACCATCACCCCAGTCAACAGGATCAGCAGAGAGTAAAACTACAACAGATTAATTTGTCCATCTGTCCAAATACTAACCAGGCTACACAACAGAATCAGAATCACAGCCAAAATCTGGACATCAATGTTGACGGTGATGCAGAGAGATTTAGGAAGCATTGAACCATTCAAAGAAATAGTCATTTAAAAATGAAAATGGACTGAGAATTCACTGGTGAAGATGTAGATGATTTTATTTCTTCACAGGAACGGATTTGGAGAAATTTTGCACTGAATGGGTGCCATTGAACTGAGAGTTCAAACAGCTGCTAAAAACAAGTAATCCACATCATTTCGATCTAACAATTACGGCCTTGTGAAGTAAGAAAAAAGTTGTCTATTCTTTCTCTATTAAGAAATGTCAGCTTGTCTGAATCAGATATCTGCATGGATCAAGAAAGCTTAAACGGTCCAAAAAAGCTAAAAACAAATATATATGGTTTACCGTTCATGCGAGAGGGCAGAGTGGACTTTCTCATGATAGATTATTGTATTTTCATCAGCTGTTTGGACTCTCATTCTGACAGCACCCATTCTCTGCAGAGGTTTATTCATTTCTGAGTGCACTATTCATATTTATAGATCTGCACTAATATGCCTTTAAAATCAACAAACTCAAAATAACTTGACAATGAAATGCACTTAGAAAATAAAACAGCATGGGAAGTTTAACTTAAGTATAGATTTACCTTAAAATTTATATATACTTTGAGGTACTTCGATACCTTCACATGCACACACAAAGACACACACACACTGGTTTAAATAAAGACATCAAGCAAAAGTCTTTTTGCAATGATTTTCAATTTTCTTTCAGAAATATACAGAGCCAAAGCATCATAAGATCACGGACCATTACAGGTAAAGTACATCTTTTTAATGCTTTTACTGATAGAGAGAGAGTCACTGCAAGAAAATAGTGGTTAACCTTCGTCCATAACCCAGTACATTACAGTATAATAACTTCAGAACTGCTGGATTGATTTTCTCGACCTCTGTGCACAAACCATGTTTGTTACGGCAGTAGCATGTCACTTGAAGACTAACAAGATATTGTCTTGTGGAAAAAAAAATATAAACAGAAATCTGACGAAGAAAGTGCTCAGGACAGGTAGAAAAGACACGACTGACACAAACCATTCAGAAAGAGTTGCCCATCGTTGTACATAATGATATATTCCGCTCTCTTGCGTTCTGAACGTTTACAGAGCACAAATTACCAATGCAATGCGTACAAAAATGATTACACAATAATATGCCTATGCAGTCTTGAATGTAACCACCCTCAAACAAAACTTGCTCAGGGATCGTCATAATGGAGAGGTCTATATAAAACAGTATCGCCGAGAGAGGGGAATTCATAACATTTCATCAGCCAGTAGCCCGCCTGGCTGTGCTGAAATGTCAGGGGAGAAATGTAAAAGCCATAAATGTGGTCTGCTGTCTGCGGCTGGCAATGACCCTGTCCTATCATCCAGAGTGGTATTTGTTCATCTGTTTGGTTTGGTTGTAAGTGCATGACCATCCGGTGCCTGAAGCGGGCAAGACTTGCGGTCCAGTGGGAGAAGGGATTGAAACTCACCAGGGCTGGGCGATAAGAAAAGTACACAGGGTACAAAAGAGTACGGAGAGCTACTCAAACAGAACAACAGCCCTAATCCAATATTTGCTTACAGACGCCATGTTCATTCTAGCACATAGCGGCTTCTGTACATGAATGGGCTCTGCTTTGGTGGATTTTTAAGTCTTTTACCACGTTTTAAGACTGTATCGACTAGTCCATATGGTATAATTTGTTATCGCATATGTTCATGTCAAATAATAATATCCATATGGCTGTATTAGCATTGTAAAGTAAAAAAAAAATGCGGAGGCAGAAGGAGTGGTACAGTAGCTGCCCTCGATTCGATTCAGGAATAAAAGTTTTTGTAACATCTGTCCGAAATGTTTGTATGCGCTTTTTCGCTTTTTGTTGTTATATGAGTCATCCTTTCTTATCAAAATACTTGCTAAACCTAATCTGATTTTTTTACGTAATTTTGGATCTTAATAGATAATTTTTTTTCACCATTTGCAAGCATTAGTTCATTTAAAAGTTAAAGTCTGCAATTTCTGTGCAACCAGATCGCCAAAAGGAATTGCAAAAATGATGACTCTTTTCAGACAGGTTTTCTTCTTTCACTGATTGATCCACTGTTGCTATGTGTGGCTGGCCCAGATTCTCAAACAAACAGAGAAAAACTGTTTACAAATGGCTTACTTAGACTTGTCTCTGCTTATTAAACTGCAGTACAGGATAAAGTATTGGAGAAATTCACACTTCAGCTCTTGCATTTAAAACAGATAATACTATGAACCCGGAATTATGTTTTGGCATTTTCCATATTTACAGGGCACCCACAAATACCATCAATATTGAGCCTATTTTTTGTTATGCTCAGCTTTAAGGTATTTCATCTCCCTCGCAAACAGCCATTTCTGGTCAATCTTAATAAAATGATTTAGCCAGTAATCACAATATGGTCAAAAGGTGTAGAAACCGTGGATCTAAATTCAGTGCACACAGCGAGCTGGATTGTTGTTGTATTGGAAGATTTCTATAGGTCTGTATATTTTCATTTCACCTTGCAGGAAACAGTTGTCAATACGGAAACACGGGCCAAGGTACGTAACGTATGGACACTTAATCTGAAACACTTTGCCTATGGCTATAGCATTGGCTATGCTGAGAGAGAGGAAAAATATCAAATAAAAAGTGATCGTTTGTACAGCATCAATGGTGCGATGTTGCTTTCTGCACTTTATGAATCAAAACTGACTAAAGAACAAAGCAAAATAACTGCAAATTTACACACAGCGAGCATGAGGGATTTATATACAGTGTAGTGAGGACTGAGCTGCATTATCAGCACTGAAACAGGCCTTTTCGTGTTTAAGCCCCACAATGGGCACCAATCCATTTGTAAAATTAGACTCATCCAACAGCACTCATGTATGAAACCCATTGAAATGCCACAAATACAATCATACGTAAAGTGCTTACAGCTCCGACTGACTCAGCGGCGTCACGCCTTGCAGTGTTTCTTGTATTCGGGTTGAAGGGAGGGATTGTCAGGTCGGTACAAATCACAACTCTTCCTCTGAGTCAAAACCAAGATCTTTGCAGTTCAAGTGCGAGACACCACAGTTCCTCCTCCTTGTTTATATGAGGGATCGCCTCTGGTCATATTTATCTTTATGAGCGAGGAGGAATAGGAGATAACTTCAAGAGGAGATAAAAGAGGAGTGAAGTGTTGGAAGCTTCGATAAGCAAAACACACTGATAGCTTTCACGCTCAATCTGTTTGCGCAGTCACAGGGCAGGACTGGAGGGGTTAGTCAACTAAATGTAGATTCAGAGTGCCATATAACCCGGGAAAACTTTGGCAGTGAAAAAGGTGTTGGTATCACTGGATGTAAGCACAGTCGATACTCGTACTTGGATAAGCCTGAACCTTGTTATAAGGGGTCAGTGGCAATTTCATACAATTATGCCACTTAATGCAACACCACATAGATAATGGCTGTACTCTAGTATAGCACTAGAAACATGCTGCCATAATTTTGACTTTTTTTGGCAGCCTGAATATTTCTCCCCAGGATAGCATAACCAAATCGCAGAATGAATTGGGAAATAGAGCAGATGATCTAATCAATCAAATTCACCCATTTCATTTGGCAAAGCAAGTGGGTCAACATCATTGGAGCTGTGGCTTATGCTCTTGCGAAGAGCCCTGGAAGAGTTCTGGTTTCAGAACAGCTTGAAATATGTCTGTCTGGAGCTACCCTTGCCAAAGGTTTTGTCATTATAATTGGCCAAATGTCTCTAGTTTTCAGCTTTTCATACGCCGCTGCACTGGCTTTTGGGTAGTTTGTGTCATTCTGCACATTATATGTAGCTTGATTGCTGTTAGCTTGATTTGGGTCAAAGAGTGGTTTTACCCTACAAGTGTCGAGTCTAGAAGTGCTTGAGATATCAGCAGTGCTGTTAGTTGCAATTTCAGTTCTGTAGACTAAAACATTGAAAGAAAGAAAAGTAAAACAATATACATTAAGCACGAATGCCCACACTCCATTCAGAAAAAAACATGTACACAAATTGCTCACTTATAACAGTGAGAGTACTCAATGCTGTACAGTCCAATGGCAGCCACATGAACAGTAGACCGATTCAATCCAGATTAAAAAGTGAACTAATCAGATCTTAATTTACTGTGTTCAATGTAAACTTAATTTGTGTTCTGCAAGAAAAAAGCAGTTTAAAAAGATATCTAGCACATGTGCAACAAGCTCAGGTGATTTTTTTTTTTTATGAATCGAAAGGAAGATTGGAAGTGTCATATTTCAACTTCACAAAACAGGACGAGTGTCTTTTTAAAATCCAAACATCATTGTTCCCACCATCAGTGCATTGTTCACACCAACCCTTTTTGGAAATAAAGAGTATTTTAAAAAAAGTGAAAAACTCTCTTCTTAATAACCACAAATGTCTACACACCTTAAATTACTCAAGGCAAGCAGGTTACATCATCGTCCTAGTTCCCAGTGTGAGTCCAATACATTTTTTAAAACCATGTTGTTAAAACACTGAAAAAAAAGTTTTCAGAGAGAAAGAACAACAAAGTACACAAATATATCTTATCTCTGCATGGTAAACCGACAGCTCAGAGCCACATCTCACATTTGTACGTCAGACAAACCTTTGTCAGAAGGGCCAGAATCCAAAGAATCTGACAAACATTAGTTGTTAATTCAGTTTGTACATTTTTTTTGTCCTTTTTATATATATATATATAATTTGTTTAGCTAGCTGTGGTAGAGGCATTGAGAAGTCTTACATACAACTTTGACAGTTGTGCTTTAATGTACAGGAGCAACAGAGCATTGTTCTCTAGTGGTGCAGAGGAGTGAATGGACTACAGAGGTATGAAGTGTAGCCTTCATCAACTGTCTTCAAAGAGCTCATTTGAGCAATGTTGCTATGCTTTCTTTGAGAAGGTCATTCCAAGCTGTTGAAAGGAACTACAACAAGGACTCTAGTTCTGTTTAGAGGTTCTTTCTACGTTGGCAAGTAACATCACTGTGGCACACTGTTGTTTAGAGGAGGCTTGTGGCCTTGGGCATTTGGAAGGGCCAAGACAAGGTTCTGAAACCGGTAAGGCTTTTCAGAGCTGTAAATAAGGAAATCCACATATATCAAAGAAACGTTAAAAGCAAAAAAAGTGGAGGATAAAATTAAACTGGCGTGCTAGATGTGCTTGAACTGGTTCCTGATTCTCATCTGGGGGGGATTCGATCCCCTTTGGCCAATCCCAGGGCTGGATTCCTCTGTCTTCTGTCCATCTCCTGCAGTCAGACGTGGGTCTGCATGCGTTTCTGCAGTGGCCGCGTGAGGTCTGAGTTCTGGGACGATGACTGAGAGTAATGGGACGAGGATGAGGCCGAGGCCTTGCTGTCCTTGTCGAACTGCACATAGCCGTCCTGCTTGCTGTAACTGCTGACGCTGCTGTCGCACTGTGTGTCCAGAAAAGAGCTGGAGTCGCTCATCGATCCTCGTTGGAATTCTCGCTCGCAAAGCTCGATGGAGCTACTGCCCATGCCCAGCACGAACCGCTGGCTGTAGTCGTAGAGGCGGTTGGGTCCGGCGCCCAAGGTGGAGTAGATGTTGGTGAACGACATTCCAGTGGGAACTCGCTGCTTGCCGGTGGTTGCTGTCGCAGGGTCTCGGCGGAGCTCTGTGGTCTGGTTTCCGGCCAGCGTGGTTGGGGTTCCATGATGCTCCTTAAAAGTGTTTACGCTGTAGTATCCATTAGTGGGGTCCTTTAAAAAAACAATGTGTTAAGAAACAACGTCAATGAGCATAAAGACTTCAACAACGTAACACTAATATCATGACAAAAAATGGTGGTAAAAGGGCTTTCACTTTGACAGTGAAGCAACTGGCCTATCAGTAAGCCCTGGACAACTTTGATAAACGTTTTTCTACAATTAACCAAAAGATAATCAGTCTTACTAAGTGTCAAATTCTGTTGTGAAACTCTACAACTCTCTAACTCTTGCAGGCTGGAGGGTTGTTTAAACTCATTAAACTAATGATATTCACTGCATTAAACTACTTTGCACAAGCTGATTGGTCCATGTTGCATACATGGTCAATGAGCTTGCTGCTTTACTTTTAAATGGTTGATTAGCATTCACTAGAGCTTTTCACGGCACAAGTTACTCTGAAACCCTTCACCGTCCCTAGCTCCACCTGTATGGATCTGCTATGGGCTACCATACATGCTATTTGTGCAACTGGACACTGAAACAATTAATTTAAGAATTTACAACATTTGAACCATTGGCCATGAGCACAACATTAGACAAATAAGTATCAAAGCAACACAGAGTACTCCAGTTGGAGATACATAAATCTGCTGCCATAAAGCTGAATGGGAATTACTACTAGAATCCAAATGCACGACGAGTTGGTAACCTCCAGCAATTCCATCACTGTCAGTCTGAACGCCTCTTTATCCTGTTATGATGCGTTTTGAAGCTTGAACTTTAAGCTTTGAACTCCCAGCATCTGAAACATTTGAATACTTCACAGCATGGCAGCTTTTGGAAAGACAATCTCAAACGCACTTGTTTTGTTGTCAAACAATAAAAGTTTTAAATACGACTACACTCTGCCCTGCTTAGTACTAGATGACCATGAGGTTAGCTTAATGTTAATTTCAAAGACATTTTGTGATTTTATTTCATTCTAATCAAAAAACTTCTGTGTTATTCGCATGCGACCTTGACTAAAACTGTTGCAAAAGGTCTGTTATTTTTTTGACCGGTGCTCTTTAAAAAATGAAAACCTGTATGGACAGCAATGTCTTTGACTGCGGTATTATTGTTATTACTATTTTTTATCTGTAAATGCTTTCTCATTTATTTTGGCCTTCATCTAACAGCGTGAACTAAAGCTAAGTTTCTTGAGAAAAGTTTATGCATTGTGATCTATTTCTTTTGCTATCACGTCTGTTTTGAGGCATTAATAATGGCAAGAAACATGCAAACGCAAAATATATGTATAAAAAGGAGTCAAAGGAAATCTTTAGCAATAACCTCAAAATATTATTATAGACTAATTAAGCAGAACCTTGATACACATTCTGGTTGTTAGTCTGTACTTTTCAGCTTTAATTGGACTTCAGAATCAAGGCTTTTTAAATCTGTCACAGAAAGAAATAATCAAAGCGGAGGAACTCGATACCATGGCTGCTGTCGTTGTTGTGGCGCTATATCAGCACGGTTGCTAAGAAGCAAAACAGGCACTACGATGTGGACGTGGATGCCATTTTGAGCGGGAGCACAGGCCATATCCCACGGGGGAGAGACGATAATCTCCGTTAGGTGACTTCTCTATGACAACTGCGAGAAAGGCGTTGTCTGGCGGGGTTTTATCAGGCGACAGGGATTGTGTGCTCTCCGTATCTGTATGGAGCTGTCCCTGTTCATAGTGCTCATTTTACACACTCATCTACATGTAGGGAGGGAATCAGTCCCGCAGGGAGCAGGTAGAACAGGCCGTGAAACAGACTTTAGGAACACACTGAGATAAATAGAAAAAAACGAGAGAGTAAAAGCTATGCTGCTTCTGTCAAGAACCGCAACTGCCGTCTGCTTAACCATGTGATCATAGGTTAATCGAACTATAATTACGATAGTTATTCTTGAAGCTCACACTAAAATTAGCTAAATTAGTATCCGAACACTTAAAATACTCAATGATCAGTGCAAATGTGTAAAGGCTAATTATAATTGCTAATAAGGCTTTAATTCATTTTGTTAACATAAAAAGGGCTTTGGCTGAACAAAAATTTAAATATGCATCTTCTAAGCAATTTCCTGCCATAAATTACAAACACGCATTTTAAAATCGTAACTATTTAAAAACCTTTATTTTAGTAAATTACTTATTACACTGCAACCAAAGACTAATACATTGCATGGACAAGCCAATTGATAAAAAAGCTGTCAAAATCAATTTAAGTATGCGTAATAGTGTTATATTTTATGCACTTAACACATTCCTTCAGTTTCACATTAAAACTGCTTCATTCAGTGACATGTGATTTCTAAAGTGTTAGTGTCCCTGCTAAGGCAGCAGTTCACGCGCGCACACACACACACACACACACACACACACACACACACACACACATCAGGCCTCTAAGAAAAGCTCTTGTTTGAGTAAATGACTGAGAAACCCTTTCTTAATGGCTTTTTTATTTATAAGTTAAGCCCATATTGGGTGTAATTATGAGAGAAGAATGCCATTTGAACATCAACAAGGAGATCATCTTATTTGATCAATCTATTTATACACAAATTATTACTGTAATAAAAAAGTTAATTTCAAAGAACTAGCGAGCAATTCTTATAATAACATTTTTTTGTGAAGAATTTTTTTGAGAATTAAAACAATATTTACATGACATTACTTTACAAAGTAATTAGTCATGGTTACTAGTTACTTCTCACAAAAAGTTAGCAACTGAGTTAATTATTTAAAGTAACTAGTTACCAACTACTGCATTACTTTAAAATCAAATGGCAAACTTGGATGTCAGCAATATGAAATGTTAAATTAATTAAACAGACACTGAATAATAAATTATTATAACACATCATTGTACATTCAGATGAATACACTATTTATCTACTGACATATAGAAGCAGTCAGTCAAGAATTATAATGTAACATTAAGTGTTTTTCTCAAAATAAAAAGGGGGTGATAAGATAACAAAACTACTACGAATTACACTGCTAATAACAATTTAAAATGCACTAAGGATTGATGAGCTGCTGGGTTCATGGATATTAATCACGTAGTCAGCCTTCGCTTGAATTGATTTGCTGAAATCAAAACTGGGATGATAATAGTGCACTAGCCACTTTGCACTGGATTGCACAGCCACTTTACATTTTACACTTTTTTTTTTTTACACTACACTTATTTACATTTTATTTTTTAAACTTTGCACACTTTTTATACATATTTTTATACATTATTTTATTTTATATTTATATATATTTAAATTCTGTTTTTCTGTTTTCTATTTTGATGCTGACAGACAGTTGTAAAAGCATTTCACTGCATGTCGTACCATGTATGTATGTGTATGTGACAAATAAAATTTGAATTTGAATTTGAATTTGAATTTGAATAGGTGAGCTGAAGAATTCCAAAGGAACTCTGTTATTTTGACAGGAAAATACAACAAAGAATATAATTTACATGTAACTTGTCAAGTCTGCACGTTACGAAAGAATATCTTTGCGTGTGTTCGACAAAGCGCCGGCGACCCGTGAGTCTTCAGAGTTTATGGTACATCAAATACAGCTACACTGCACATCCATTAATATGAACTGAAAAATAAAATTTGAATAACATCATAACAAATTACAGTAACGGCACATTTTGTTGTCAGTAACGGTAACGGTGTTGTAATGGTGCAAACAGTGATTGGTTTGATTATGCATGTATTTTTTATACTGGAAAAAATAACGCAGTTCGTAATGCTGATTATTTGTAATGTCGTTATTCCCATCGTTGACAACCACTACTAAATTCAGTGGTTTTGAAGTGTAATATACTTTACATGACTTTCCTGGGGTTAATAAAGGCCTTCTGAAGCGAATCAGCATTAAAACAGGATGTATGTAATTTCTAGCTCTCGTTAACCACCGTTCACTGGGATTACAAAGCTTGGAAGAGCCAGGGCACATTTTAATATACTAATACTCTGATTGTATTAGTCTGAAAGAAAGTCATTGATTTTTGAAACTATCCTTTTAATTTGACATGTACATGTCTGTAGAATGTCTAAAGTGAACTAAAAATAAAGTGTTCCAGGTAGTTATGTGCTAACATGTTAACATGAAAAGTGGCACATATCGCTATTAGATTGAATTGATTGACAGCTCTATAAAAATATACTCTGAAGATGTTTTAGTGAGGTGTCATATATCAAACAACCTCCTCTCTCTTTCTTATATCACTTCCTTCAAATACCATGGAGACGTACCTTGATGTGCTGATACTCTTTCTCCTCTTCCTGAAGGACCTCGAGTTGCTTCAGAACGGACTCCTGCTGAAACTCTCCCCGTTCGATCTGTGGCAAACAACAGACCCATTCACGCGTTAGAATCTGGGTTACTCTCACTGTGTGAGTTTCGGTGCTCCAAACGCATAAAGAGATTCCAGAAGGAAAGCTGCTTCAACTGGGGCAATCTCCTGTGAATATTCTTCAGATCATTAGCAAAAGAATTTGCAATGCAATGACATTTTCATGATGTGTCCTACCACTTGTCTAAAGTCTTGTTATACAACTTGGGCCCAAACAGAACTCTGATTCTGGGCCCCGGAAGGTTGGTGTGACAATGAGTGAAAATTCCTGAGACGTTGGCAGCATGTGTTTTGACAGAAGTTCACAGAGGGCTCCAGGAGGAAAGGACCACTTGATCACTGGCATCACTATGGTTACATCTATGCCCATGTCCTCCCAGGAAATACAGGCTGGGGGCTAAATATAGGCATGCAGGCCAGCAGGGTTCTCACACTTATGCTGCATTATTCATGGGTTTGACGTTAGAAGTGGCGAGGGAGATAGGCGCTATTAGTGTTGGGGTGGGGATGATTAGCATTCATTAGCTACGGATGTGACAGGGACTAGCATAATGAGCCAGCTTGTTGATTTGGGGGTGCTGATGGGGTAATGGCGAGCGGGATGTTTACTGCTTTCTTCCTTCAGGAACGTGACTCACCATGAGCTGTTTCATGGCCGAGTGATCCTCGTTTTCTCGGGCTGCGTTGTGATCTTTGTGAACGATTTCCACTCGAATGTCGTTCTTGGCTGATACCACGCCTTTGAGGTCTGAGGGGAAAGTGACAAGTGTTACTCCAGTGTCATTAAATGTAATGTACTTGAGGTGAAATATATATATATATATATAAATGCTATTTACTCCATGCCACTTCGCATTGCTTTAATCCATGAAAATGAATGCTGCCTTCAAGTCATGTTGAAATTAACATATTTATGAGATCAGCACACATAAATGAGTCCCAGCTTCTTGTCAGTATCAGTATATAATGATTCATACATGTACAATTTGAAAAAAAAAAGCTTATAATATCCCCACAAGGTTTTGGGGATCAACCTGTTCCAAACATAATTTACCAAATGCCCTCTGATTGATCTTCTTGCTGTACGATCAGATTTTTATCAAGTAAATTTCAGATTAACTGTTACATTATTTGTAATATTTCAAGATAAAACGGATAGATGGATGCATGTTAGATTTATTCTATCATCTATACAGGTTTTTTTCTTGGAAAAGTAATGCTAAAATGTGACTACCAAAAATGATCCATAGAGATTTTAAAGAATGCAACTTTCTTCATGCCATTTAAATATCATCTTACTAAGACGTTATCGGGGGACATAGAGACAATTGATATTTCTATGTATTATATGCATGTAAATACTTCTTTGGTTTACATTACGAGCTCTCAGAATCTCATCTTACTTTTTGGCCATATACTATAAATATCAGCATACCGTTATAATTGCAACATCTAACCATCCAGAACTTTGAGCAGGAACTTCCCATGAGGACTTGAAGGCAGCATAACACCACAGAACTAAGATAAGAACACTAGAGGAACCACAGAGAATCACACAGCTCATGTTGACGCACTGAAGAAAAATGTTTACAGATAATTGGTGACGGTCAGGTAACAGGTCTTACTTTCTGTCTTAATTTTGCTTGCAAGTTCTCTCTGCTGAGCACAGATGGAGGTGGGCAGTGTAGGCATAACCAGGTGAGCGTCTTCTGTGGCATACAACAACAACATGCTCAACCCAATGCCACCAACAATCGGAAACTGCAAGCTCATTGTTCACTGTCTGACGCTAACCTGTACATGGATGAGCTGTTTTCTCTTTTGATCATGACAGAGGATGGTCGCGGTAAAAGGAAAACAAATAAGAAACACAGAGATAAGGGTAGGCGGCATGACAAAAGCTTTATATCATAGCAGCATTAGTAAAAAAAAAAAAAATATTTTTTAGGCACACAGTAAAATAAAACAGAATAAAAAACAAACAATTCATGAAAAAAGTCAAACTGAGAATAGTTTTGTATGGTTTATCCATGCAATATTATGACTCCTGATTTTATAACTTAAATCTTAATATTTTTTGTAATGCACTAAAATGCAGTTGTAAATAATAATAGACAGTTATTATGCTATAACTCAATGTGCTAAACTATTTTAAAAACTGTTCAGTTAATTACTGCAATTAGTGAAACAAGTTGCAACGTTTCTACTTTAAACAACAGTTAAACCTAAGCAATTAGTATAGAGTGACCACACGACCATGTCTAAACTGCCTGAAATGTCTGGGTTCTTGCTTTTTTTTTTTCCTATTGACTTTCTCGTACAGTGCAAATGAAGAGTTGATTTGCAAAAACATAAATAATAATAATAATAATAAAAGTTTTGTATTATGATTTGATTGTATTTTATTCTGTTAATTAGCTGTATTTTAAGATATGTTTAACCTAATCAAAATAAACCAACTGCAGTTTGAGATTAATTAGAATGAACCACAGAAAAAAAATAAATAAAAATAAACAAAACAAAATATGATTTTGAAGAATTATGTGTTTTTGCTAATTAACTCTTCACTGTACTTGCATATTATGTACAATGCCTGCACGGTATTGGTCAGTTAATTTACCTTCAGCAAGTGTGACGGCAGTAGTCAAATAAAGCCGAAACCTAGACATTTTAGGCCGTTTAGAAAGCCCGACTAGGATATATATGGTCATCCTAAATTTAACACACAGCATACCAAAGCGAAAGAAGCTATCCACAACAGCTAGAGCTTTCTACTGTAGGATTTTCAGCAGCATTGCAGACAGATGATGCATTTCTGCTCTAAACCATCATGCCGCCCGACCCTACACAAACACTCAACAAAAAGGATATAGAAATAAAGGCTCGGTTTCTGTGAAGTGACATGAACACCCTAACACCCTGCTCTTTGTCTGACTGAGGAGCACTTAGCGTTTTCTGGTGATGGACATGCAGGAACGAGATGGGCTGAGAGGTACATACTTCTCTGAGAGCGCGTACAGCAGAACGCGCCGATGGTTCCCATGAGGACGATGAAAGCAACGAAAGCACCGACTGCCACGCCGATGATCACGGCAACAGGGAGGGATTCTGTTGGAAAACAAAGCAGAGCCTTCTACAATAACACAGCATGGACAGGACGGGTCAGTCTAGTAAATAAGCGCCCGAACGCAGACACCGCCGTTCACTCCCGAACATATTTCCAGACCCGCACTCGTATGGAACAAATGAGAATGTCAAATGCCGTGTCGAGGAGACATTCTCACCTTCAAGTCTTCTATTCGAAATCATTTGCACAGGCAATTAACACCGCCATCACCTTCTAGCAAAAACTCAGGTACCTTCACTTTAATCTGACAATTTGCAGTTATGCCAATTATCGCATACGGTTTAGCGCCACGCACACATAACATGTCTTGCGTGCGCATGAACTGAACCGGCTGTTATTGTTCACCTCTCTTCGTTTGCGCACTCTGATAGGAGTCCAACAATCCCAGGAGTGTTTTGAGAAGCTGTGGCTTTAGGTTAATTAGAGCCAACTCAACTGTTTTATTTGTGCTCTTGTTGGTATATTTAAACCAAAAGATGGAGGCCAGATTTTAGAGCCAAATGATAATGAGAGGCTGAGTCAGACAATAAGCTGTACCTACACAAAGTTAATTACTGGCTCCCAGTACAAGCTAAGCATTACGACCTCTGTGTGTACTCTCAAAGTGTTTTACAGTGAAATATTGTATGCAGTTCTTATAAACCCTAACGTAGAAAGGTCTACGTTAACCACATGTCCTTTTTTCCCAGCTGGGATTTCTAAATTGACTACAATGTAAAGGTTTTGGTTTGTTTTATTATTGAAATGCTCTTACTCGTGCATATTTGCATCGCTTTGACCATTCTCTGTAGATCTTGCCTTTTAACACGTCACGATTGGTCAATTATGCACAGAGCTTTATTGGTCACACTACTTTTCAGCCTTTTCGCTCAGCCAAACAAAGCCAAAACTGTGATATTTTAGGCAATTTGGAAATCAGTCGAGAAAAAAGGGTGCGTAGAGTTGTATTTATAATGTATATATTTATGCATTTACATCTTTAAGCTTGAACGCTTTATTACCCATTCATTGTAATTTCAATGGAACAGAATGACCAGCACATTACGTAACACATTTCGAATCGTTAGGGTTTGAAACGAGTAAAAATGATGACCAAATGTTCAATTTTGGGGAAACTAATCCATTAAAGAACCATTATACTCAGTCAAAACAGGACTAAAATGTATTGCATGTAAACAAATCCAAACTATGAAAGCACTGGGGACACAGATTGTAAGAAATTCACAAGAGAGAAATTAATCACTGTAACAAGGCTGCAAATTAAATAGTGCTAAGTGTTGTTAATACATTTATATGATTTATTGAAGTTGCAGTTAAATGTGCAATTACTATTGATGTTGCTCTGAAATAATCATTTGGCTAGAGCTCAATGAAATTTGTAATCTAAAATTGGTATAAATACACTAAAATACATTAATATGATTTAAATGTGACTTGCTAATCTTGTGTAAAGTGATTCATAATGTATAAAGTAATAAATGCAAAGTAATGAAGAAAATATTATTTTCCCCGCTCAGTTTCTGTTCTGTTCCAGTGCTTTCAAAAGCTATGGTTATGTAACAACACAGAGCTGCTCTATCACAAAAGAAGATGAAAGCTGATTGTTTCCGGTGAACCTGATGAACTACAACACCGAGTGTTTCATTAGAGAATCAGACTCTTATTTCAACAACTCACTGATTCAATGATTCACTTATAATCTGCCACGATTTATGGTGTGAAAATATACTAATAAATAATTAAGATGTGACTTGTTAATTTGATAAATGGAAAGTAATGGAGAAAAAACACAAAAAGGAAAAAATAGACTTCTCCAGAGTTTTCGGAAGCCATGGTTATAAAACCTACTCATTATACTGCACCTACTCTACCACAGCCATGTTTTAAAGAAAAGAAGGTGAAACCTGGCGAACCTTGGCTCCCACCTTGTTCCTTGAGGCGAATGATCTCTGTATCGGAGCCAAAGCTGTTCCAGGCGGTGCAGTTGTAGATGGTCTGGAAGTCGGCGGGTACGATGTTACTCATGGTGAGGGTGGACAGCACTCCGTCCTCTGTGCTTACTGTCTCCACCGTGTAGCGACCCGATGTCCCTGACTCCAGGACGGTCTCCTTCCAGGACCAGGCCTGATGAAGAACAAAGGAAACCACACTGAAAAATATTTTTTTAAATGTATTTTTTTATTATAATGTTATTACAATTAACTGAAGTTAAAACTTAGTAATAACTTAATTTTTTAGAGTTAATAAGCCAAGTCAACATTTCTCATTTTCATTTAACAACAAAAAGGAAAACCGAAAACTGAAATAAAAAAATAATAAAATCTATATAGACATCAAAATCTCCCATCAAAATAAAATATTCAAATATTAATAAAAACTACTACTAATAATAGCATTGCAGTGTTTAGTGTTACTAAAACGATTTTTTGGAGACATCAAAAAAATATTTAATATGAATAGTGGGGCAGATTGGGTACAAAAATAAAATTACCCAAGGAATTTTCTATAAAAATAAATGGTAACACTTTATTTAAATAGTCCATTTTAGACATTTTAGTATTAGTAGACTATCTGTTCATATCTTCTGGCACTTTATTTGATGGGAACATACAGCATAATGAAAATCAGAAACTTTGCAAGTATGTGTTAACTTATTCTACAAGTCTACTCTGAGAGTTAGTAGACATGTAGTGACATGAAGCTACACATTTCCTTATAGGTAGTAGAATAAAGTGGACTATCAAAAGAAAACGTAAGCAAATAAATCAAGATATTTTTTTTACCACCAGGCTGGAAACCTCCTTTCCAGCTTCACAAGCAGCAATCTTTGCTGGTAATGTCTAGCATGTCTCTACCATCTAGACCAACAATAACCAACATAAACTATTTGAAATCAGCTTTTCAGAAGAAAAGAGAGTCCCGTGTTTGTTTTCACCTGCTTTATGGGTGTTATTACACTTCTAAAGTTATTACTGGTTGTTCCGGACCACAGGAGCAGTCTTTCCCATTCAACTGACATTTAGAAATAGCACGGCAATAAAAGCAAAGCCACATGGGTAAACATCGCACAGAGATTACCTATGCACTTCCATGCGCACAGCCACAAACACACACATACACGCACAGTGTGAGTAATGAATCAAAAATTGGCCCGGAGAGGAGACAGTTCATCTAAGAGTGGTAAATCCTAATTGGATCTGTGGTAACAGGGCATAAGCATGCATTAAATGAGAAATTAGGGCTGTAAGCCTGCCATGTCTAATACCCGTTCACTCATATAGAGGAAACAAATGATTTGAGATGCAATTTCATTTATTAAACAGATCGTAACTCATGAGTGCGTTATGCATTATTGGACTGTGTTTACTGAGTCTAATGGAGTCACATGAGCCATGTGACAACAGCAACCACCCACTCAACAGCTGCAATCCTGTCTGAGCTGAGTCACTGGAAGGAGAGAGCCCAGTAACTCACAATGCGGTCTGGGGGTGGCGTGCTGCGGATGAAACATTTGATCTGTCCCTTCTCCCCGTGTGGAGCCTGATGGGTCTGTGTGCTGGAGATGGTTGGAGGTCCTGAGGAGAGAACAGACGCACATAGTCACTCGTCACATACTCAGAACTGTGGGCTGGTACTGTGTGCTCCCTGTTTGCCAGAGAGAGTCACAGGAATCTCTTCGAAACTGGAAAAGATCGAGTGTGGCCTTGTTACATCAGTCGTGATACTGTCTACTGTAGGTAAAATGGGTTTCATCTACTTTATAATACATATCTTCTTTATCATCCTGAAGTATAAGACAATAAATGCAGCTTCACATATTTCTACCTCTACATTTAATGAAATGGACCTTCTAACAACATTGGGTCACACTTTATATTAGGTGACCTTAACTATTATAATTAAATACAATGTACTTACTGTGTTCATAATGTATTGGAAAACAATTTTGCTGCTACTGAGGTGGATACGGCTAAGATTAGGGACAGGTTTGGAGGTATGGGTAGGTTTATGGGTGTAAAGGAATGTAAGTTGTAAGGAATGGGTCAACAGTGTAATTATAAATGTAAGTACGGGAATTAATTACAGATGCAATTACATATAGGTATTTTTTTAAATATAAGTACAATGTAAAAACATATATTTACACAATAAGTGCATTGTACGAAATTATTAATTTAAATGTAAGTAAATAGTAGTTAAGGCCACCTAATATAAAGTGGGACCCAACATTGTGTATTTGCAGATAACATCTGCAGCTACAAGGTTTTCAGAACACACACACACACACACACACACACACACACACACCCTGGGATTTGAGCCCACGACCTTGCCATTGCCAATGCCATGCTGTACTGTTTAAACTATAGTTTAAACAGGAATACTTTGGGCTTGTTCTTTGGTCTTGGCCACTTGAAAGCATATCCAAACAGGAATACGTTTGCAACACAGTCACAGATATAATACATGCCGAAGCTCAGTGCCTTTAACACACACCGTAATGTCAGGGCAGTGTGTTATTTCCGAGTTTGTTTATGTGACAGTGAAAAAAAAACAAACAATAAAAATTGAATAGAGACGGTAATGTTTCTGCGAAAATTACAGATTTGCGAGAACGACAAAAATTCTATATTATACACGCCAGGCCAGTAGGTGGCATGAATTTCCAGGCCCCCAAAACATCTTTGCTACACGATGTAAACACCCTATGATGATGTGTTCGTTATGTTCAGGAACGTGCATGCTTCATAATCAAGAGATTTTGATGAAACATTCTAGCGCAAGTTAAAGTAATTAGATTTTACATGTAAAGCAGTAAAGCATAAAGCGTTGCACGTTTATTTGTGCAGAGATGAATATGTATGCAATTCTCAATCTTTGGTCTTTGTTGTGGAAGATTTGGCAGACTACAGCAATCTGGTATGCTTTAGTGAGACTGCATCACTCCAGACGTTTGAATTGGCTCTTTAAAATGCTAAAAGTGCACTTGACTATACTACTAGTCTGGACGTGTGCCAAGCTATAATAACACTCTGCTTCATCATTTGATCTTCATTCCCTAAAAAGTGTACACAAACATCATTTTTAAAACATCACTTACTATTTACCACCCACTTTCTGTGCACAGAAAGTCAGCTGCGTCGGTCAAGCAGCCTTGACATTTATGAATCCTGTGCACTGTATAATGACCCTCATTTGATGCAGACAAGATGCAGAGTTTTCACGTGACTATTAAATTTCACCCTGTAGATCTACAGATGCATGTACCAAGGCTGACGTACGCATTACCACAAATCCTGCTTGCCTCGTGCTCGAGAGCGGTGTAAAACTTTAACCGAGCAGACTAAAGATCTCATCTGTAGGATCTGCCAATCAAGTGTCCAATACTAAGGGATGCTGGAAATTTGTCTTTAAAAGGAAAGAGCAGTATTGTATTCGCTTTGAATGGGCAGACTCGTAAAGGAGTCTCCTGTGGGCTGGTCTATTTAAGAGTTGTGTTAAGGGTGAGGGAGTGAGGGTCTGGTCTTCATTTTCAATCTTGAAAAGAACTGATTTATGGCAGGCCTCGTGTCTCCCGAGGAGATAAGACTCTGCGTGCCAACTGCAAGTCTATTTCTATAGGCTGCAATCGGTAGAGTGCCAATGGCGGAGAAATGTTATTTGGAAAAGATAAGGGCCCCCGGAGTGTCTCGTCGTGTTCAATTTTAACCGCAGAGCCTTGAACTTTGACTTATGCTACAGCTCACCCTATTTTTCCACAATTGCATGAAACAAGACAATGCACCGATGTAAAGGTAAACAACCTGGTTTCTCTAGGATAGGTTCAGAGTAACTTCCCTGCTTAATGGATTACCAGCCCCATCGCTGCCAAAAGCCGCACTTAGATGCACACTCACACACAAATTCAACCCAATCCACCAATCATGCGTCTGCCAATCATATGCGGTGGTGTCTCTCGACTGATTTGTAATTGCAGTTTATTAACTGGCTCTTATTAGAATAAATTAGCATCTAGATGAGCATGAGGCAGATGGAGTGTCGTAGTGAGGGGAATATCAGGCTGGTGGAGAGGAATGTTACACTTCGCACCCCTTCATTAGACGCCAGTGCTGCAGCGATACCTCGCGTGCGTGCTATGTGCATGCTACCCTACGACTACAAAATCATAATCCGCACGATAGCATGTGATAAAGGCTGGAGAGTGAGTCTGTGTGTGTAGTTGCAGGCGTAAGGTAAATACATTCAGATCATTCCCCGCTGGTGGAGGTAAGGCCAGCGCTTGGTGGCTCAGAAGAATCAGCCCATGGATCAGGCTGTAAATGAGGAATATAATTAGATAGCTTATCACTTATCCTCAGAATGCTGGGTTTAAGGAACTCCGTGGGGAGCGGGAAGGCTGGAGGCTGGGTGAGAAAGAGAGAGAAAGAGACACAGATAGAGCGCACAGCAGGGCATAGGTTTGTGTCAGTAGGGGGCGTACAAGAGTCATGATGAATGGATCAGCATGGGGCGATGTTGTGGCATCTTTCCATGGGCTGAGACACATTATTATGGGTATTTTATATAGTGCATAAAATAATCATATGTGAAAATAAATGTTTTGAATTGTAATTTGTATATCCTGTTTATTAGAGCCCAGTTTGCATCACCTCAACTAAAAACACATTTTTACATTGGCATATGGATTATCGTAGACAATAAGCTCCGTGACCAACAAAGGTTTATTTGATTCCTACATGCTTTGTTAAATCATCATGAACGAATGCATTGCTTATGCATTAGTCGGAAGTAATGTTTAATGTCCCTGACGAACTTTATAATCCCACTTGTTATCACTCGTTTTCTCAAGACAAGCAAAAGCTTTGAAAAGGGGTTACTCGAGTATTTTATTGGTGGAAAAAATAAAACTTGAAAATATCTTGAGCTTGTGCTAACAGACATTATTTCAGGCATTTACCCAACAACCCGTTCAGAAATCCAATTGACTTTGGGAAGTGCTAAAATTTTAACTAATTTCTAGCATTTTATTACTGAAGCTAAAATGAATAAATGAAACATTTGCCTTCTTTTTGTTTCCAGATGGCCTGCAGACAGTTTAGCCCACTAGCTTAGCATATCACAGCTGGCAATTCATGTTGCAATGTTGTATTGTAAATATCCACAAACTACCTAGCACGACATGCTAAGCATCTTCACTAAAACTTCAAGCGAATACAAACATATCCAAGCAAAGCTAAATATATAATAACCCCACAAAGGGGCAACACACACACACACACACAAACACAATAGAAGGCATCACATCATTTCTAATGGTTTCCACTACAAAAATTGCAAACAATTACAACCTAATTATCTAATGGTTTCCAAAAGTGTTGCCAAGTTTGTGGTTTTCCTGTGAAACTGTGATTCTCCTAAACTATTGCAGCAGGTTGATCATTTTTTTCTGGTTCCGAAAAACATTCTTACTCTTGAAAACTTGCTCTTCAATGAACACTGTTCATGACTCATTCTGTGTTTTTGTGATTTTCTCATAAACACATAAACAGCGAGTTTCAAGTATGTTGACATATGTTGAGTTTTGGTATTTGGATAGGGCCACTGGGCTTTTTTTGTGCTGTCTTTGATTGGCCTTTGGGATTATTTTGTTACAAAACCTGACGACCCTGTCCAGTCACTCCAGTGGTGTGTTTCAGGCCATATTCCATTTAAATAACATGTCACCAATAAAATGTGACACATTACTATTACAGACCCTCAGAGATTATCACAGTTTCTATTAAAACCAATAGAGTTCCCATTCTAAACAATAAAGCCATTACAAATTCTGTGAGGAAGGAAATCAACAAAAAAAGCTAATTAATTTTGATTCTTCAATTCATGTTTGTGCCAAGTATAAATTTACTAAAACAATGATTTCATAAGGCTTAATTTTGTAAAATAAAAAAAATCATATTGATTATGTGAGAACATGAATGCGGTGCGCTAAGCTTAATTTAATGAGTTGCATTCATATTCTGGGTTTGTCTTTATATATCCTGTATATGCTTCATTAATATGGTGTGTACTGAATTTGATCTTTTAATATCACCGCTTTAGTACGTTTAGTGTTTCTCACATTAAGAATTTTAAAATGTCAAAATAAACAATTATATTGGCTGTTTTTGCTGAAAGGTGGGACTTTTATTGTACTGTTGAGTGTTTTCATATTCTCTACAGGTCCTGTGCATTTTATTCAGAAGCAGAGAGCAACCTAATCGGATATGATGCATATTCCTTCATCAACCGTTTAATCACTTACAATTTATGAATAAAATTTAGCTCACAAAAAAAAAAAAAAAAAAAGTTTACACCATTGCACTGTGTGATTAAGCTTTACTCTGAAAATACGGTTTTAGCATACTTACATTATTAACCATGCGCTAAGCACCACAAATTTCTCTCTGCGCCACTGTCACCATTTATTTCACTAGCTTTCATTTGCCAAATCATTAATCTGTGGCGATTTCTCTCTTCCCCTCTACATCTGCAAGTCGGCATGGAAGTGGAATACAAATTTTGTCTAGAGAAAAAACTAATTGAAGAAGAAAAAAATATATATTCAAAAGGAGGGACACTAAAAAGGATCCCATTTAAGTAGAAGCTTTCATTTTCTCTCTCTTGCTCTCTTTTTTTAGCTTTTATACAAACATATTTTTCTCAGTGTGTTAAAATATGGTTGACAAATGTGCACCAGTGCATTCATGCACCAAACCAAAAGTAGCAACCTTCCACAGAGACGCATATGTCCCATTTCTACGCTGGGTTAATGTATTATTTCCTCTAGACATAAAGTACTCTTCCTGACATACATACATGTACGCTTCTGTGAGCAAATATGTTCCATTAACCAAATAATGTCTTCACATGGCATCGAAAACGACGCACGTAAACAATGTGATTGAGAAACATCATCCTAGCAATTATCGGATTGCGCCAAACAGCAACTGCATGCTGAAGCAGAGAGAGGTGATTCGCAGCATGTGAAAGGTTGAGCTTGGTTTGTTGCGCCTCATTTCCGCTGTGATATATTTTCATTACAGCACTCCAAGAGGACAGAACCCAGTTCCACGAATAGCGCATGCTCTGTATGTCCTATCGCCCGCATATCCTGCAATTAAATGCAGGCCCCGGACTCCTTCTACCTGCACACTTACCTTGGGCACACTATTTTTAAACGTCTTCCCTGAACTCTCTGCAGTGCCTAGAAACGACTTCCTCCTTATTCCTTTCAACCCCATTTTTGTTATAGCATAAAATGTTCCCCAAGGCAATTCACCTCCACTCCACTGTGTCTTCATCCCCATTGCAAAGTGCAAATTTTCAACCATCCATCTATGAAGTAGCTTTCGAACTGACAGTGATTTGTAGCAACGAACGTCATTCATTTTCATTGGGAGTTGGTGACACGATACGGGGTAAGTCAGTGGAGCCAAGCTGGGGAAAAAGGTAATGCTAATGTGAGGGATCTCACTCTGCTACATGATTTGTATCCACTCGCATATATAAAATTAGATTACAAAAAAGGCAAAGGGGGACACTTAGTAAGTTTGATTCATGCATTAATATGCAGTTTACAATAGATTCAATAATGCCGTTTATAAATATTTTAACCCAGAAAGTAAAAACAAATGCCATATTCTTACTTGAAATTTTTAAAACCTACTGTATGTCCATATATACAGCCCAGCAGTAAAATAAACTTGCGTGCTCATTCCCTCTCTTATGCTCACCAGAGCTCATTCAATAAACAAATACAGTAAAAAATGTGAAATACCATTACTACATAAAGTAACTTTTTCTATTTGAATATATTTTAAAACGCTGTTCATTCCTGTGATTTTCTTCTTTTTTTTTTTTTTTTTAACAGAACAGCACATAACAAAACAAACAAATTGAATCCACAAGCCAAATCGTATCCACAAATAAATGAACATAAGGACACATTTAGATATTAAATCCCATTAAGGCTCAAAATACACATGGAGAAATGAGATCCCTATCTGAGGAAGTAGGGAACAAAAAGCAGAAAGCAATGTGTATCCATTAGCATGTTTTCAGCAAACGGTGTCCCCTGCTAGCTATTTGATTATAATTAAATTACATTGGGCCTGAGAGAACGCTGGGGCTCTCTTGTCTATATTCTGAGTCTCAGTAGGAGCTCTGGGTTCTAGTGGCATGCAACTGGGAGGAAACAGATATTGACAAATTCCAAATGTGTGCATTTAATTGTTAGCATAAATTAGCTTTTATGTGACTCAGTGAGGATCAGCAAAGATAGGTGCATTATCAATCCTTTTTTGAGCTCTAGTTCATCCTTCTCGTTTGCTTTTGCTCTTTTCCTCTTACTGATCAAGCCTTTGAAACACAAAGCTCTGGTCATCAGTCATTCTTCATGTCAATGCTTGTGAATTTCATTCGCTCGTCAGGAGCGTGCGTTGATGAGCAAGATGTGAAATGATCGGCTTCATCTCCCAAATGCACAAGAACTTGAAACAATCAGCCCCGCGCAGCAAGAGAGCCTGCGCGACATGTTGCCACATCAAAGGCTACGCTAGGTGCTTGAATCTAACGCGCCACACTATTGTGTTCACTTCCAGAAATGAGTTAGAACATGGCTTGCCGTCCTCTAGTGGCTTTTAGAGCAAGAGGGCTCGCTTATTTAAAAGAATCAAAAGAGTCTTACTCTTTGATACCTAAAGGAAAGATCCAGGTCAAGCAGTTTAAAAAAAAGATCAATGGCAATAAATAAGGTACACTGGTAAGGTCATTAAAAATGAAGAGAAATGCAGATAAATAAATCTTAGATACTCCAAATACACTGACAACATTATTTTTTATACCGTATGTGCACACACAACAGTTCTTTCTGGTCCTTGAATCTGATTGGCTGAGAAAAGTGTGATTATCTAGTTATATCGTATTTATTACTCAGTTTGCGGTATTTTTCACAGTGAGTGTCAAGGTGGATGTCCAAATCCACTAAAACTGTATAAATAATAAGGTTTTTGTGTCACAGAATGTTTTTTTTTTTTTTTTCAAAATGCCCATTTGAATATTTTCTTTGACATTTTATCTGGAAATTTGAGCTCCGTTCAGCACTTAAAAACCATAACATGACATATTATCATCAAAAGCTCTTCCTAAGGTTGTCTACTTATATACCTGTTCTTTTAGGACACTATAGTAAGCTTAAAAACATTTACAGATGGTAAAACCATTGCAGTACCTTTGGCAACATTGGATGCCTGTGGACTTAAATGGGTTAATACTGACACGGTAGTGTTGGATCAAAACAAAAACAAACAAACAAACAAGACTGAATTTATTTGGAATTCTAGACAATCCTGAACAAAAATGAATGCAAAGCAGAGGGACCCTTTACTGTCCTCATAAAGAACAGAATGTACTTGATGAAAATATATGTCATCTGCAATTTCTGTAATTCCTGAGTTGTCTGTAAGCCTCGAATGAATGTCTAACTTTGCATATTAATACTATCAGTCATAACAGTTCTTTATTGATTTTCTTTCATTTCCCAGCACCAAACTGCATTAGTGAATCTAAACTTGCAGAGGAATCATTCAATGCAAACACAATTGTCACTTTGGCTGAACTTCTCTTATTTTCCACTCACGTCAAAGCCATGGCCCATGGCAAATAGCTTCGGAGAGAGAGGAGCTTTTAAAAGACGTGTTGGATTTTGCGAATGAAAGCTGTCGTGTGGCTAATGCATGCCGCCTGAATATCAAGCGGCCGTAATGAAGTCATTTATCTGAGAGTAGCCAGTCTCCCGCTATTCTCCTGTGTTCATTAGCCTGTCACAGCCTAAGAAACAGCTCCTCGTGCAATTCTTACTGAATATAATCAGCATTATCCCAGAGAAATAGCAGACTGAAGAGTAAACATCAAACTTCTATCTCAGAGTCAACATGAATTCCAAAATAGGTCTAATTCCTGGATTTGAAACCTGGATTTCCAATTACTTGCATTTTTCATTTTTTTATTTTTATTTTATATACATATGTCCCAAACACATTTGCACTAATCAAACTTGCCTCTTGAGCCACAAGCCTTGTGCAAAAGCTCCAAACGTACCATTTACGGTGAGAGAGACTTCCTTCTCGGCCGCTCCAACACGAGGCACCACAGCGCGGCACACATACTTCCCAGCATCCTCTTGCCTGACAGATTTCAGTGTCAAGATGTTTTCATTGCTTAGCACCTGTAGCCAGAGGTCAAAGATCAAAACATTAAAAAGGAGTGCAAAGGGAGCTGGCCAGAGTCAAAATGAATCAGGTCTCACGGATGGGCAGCTAAGCTTGGAAAAGGACCTTCTTCTCAATTATTAAAATCCAATTTGGGTCAGATGAGGAGGACCGTGTGAACATGGAATAAGGTAGGTGACAGTCAACCAGGAGAGAAATGAGACCGGCTGGTTTCAGTGGGGCACAATTTCCCCCATTTCTGTGCCAGAATACAAACATACCCCTAGCTGAGACACTATCCATCTGCTTGTAATAGAATCGTATGGAATCTGAAAAACCCTGATGTTTGCTATCAGGGCACTGTACTGAATGTAAATACTATGTGCCATCCTGTCCTTGAAATAAGAATGTCTTTTTAGAAATGTACTGATTCTGTTTTTGAGCTGTTCAGAAATAGTGGCAATGTATTACTAGATCAAAGGTTTTATAGAGAAAATATTATACTGAAGTTTAAAATGAATGGATGAAAAGCCAAAATTCATGTTTGCTTGATCTCTTCTTTACAAAGACAAGATGTCTGAACATCAATTCACTATTAATGTAGCTAGAATGAAAAATCAAGTGATTGGTGAACTATGGGTTTACTTCAGGGTTATATGGCAATGTCCAATAACAACTTACCACCCCGGAGCCCCTTTTCATCCATACAATAGTTAAAGAGGGGTTTCCAGTCCAGGCGCAGTTAAACACAGCATCGGATCCTAGGTCAACCTGTAAAGATTGAGGTTCTGCAGCCATCCGAGGTCCAACTGGAGAAAATAAACCAGGTTGTAAGATTTATTCAGAAAGACCACATTTTCAATTTCATTTTTGTAAGTTTGTTTTGTGAGACTGATGGCAACTGGATTTTAAGTCTCTCTCCTGACATTTGTGCAGGTACCTTTAAAAAATTATAAACCAGAGGTGTCCAATTCTTCTCACAGTGGGTCATGTTTTTGCAGAGCTTTGCTTGACTATAATTTAACTCACACGAACCAGCTAATCGAGGTCTTTAGGATTGCTAAAAGTGTGCAGGTGTTTTGAAGCAGGTTGTAGCTCTGTAGGAACATGGTACCCTTTGAAGTTTTAGACAACTCTGATGTGAAAGAAAAAAATAAATAAAACGGAGAACTCACAGTAGACGTCCACATTTCGACTGATGTTTGTGCTCCCAAGTGGGTTGGTGACCTCACAGGAAACTGGCTCTGTGAAGAATGAGTGATCCACTATGACCTCATAAGTGTCTCCAGACACTTCCTTTATCACGCTTCCTCCTTTGGCCCACCTATAAACAGTAGATGACATTGAGTTTTAAAGCTCAATCTAAGCAAAGGATAAGTCTAAGAAACTAAAAAAGACATTTTAATCCAACTGAAATTGAACTGAGATGTAGTCTTGACCATATCTCCACTCCTAAACCTAACCTTGCCCACGAGTAAAGTCTAAAATCAGAGGAAGTAATAGATGAATGACTATGATGCGCAAGCACTAAACACTGATTGAAAGCCTAAACTTCCCAAAAATGTTGATTGGTTAATCACAATGTTGTTCCAAAGATATTATCCTGCAGAGTTTAGCTCCAGTCCTACATAAAACACACCTGAACCAGGTAATCAAGCTCTCAGGATGACTAGATTCTTCTAGGTGAGTTTTTAGGGGATGGTTAAAGCTAAATTTGTGGACCCCCAGAAGCAGTCCTGGTTGGTCCTACAACAAATAATTCCTGTGAACTAGTCAGATTTAATGATTAAGTTTAGAGGTGTGAAATTGGGATTGGTACAACATCCTTATCAATCTTTAATTTCCCACCAAGTCATACAGGTAGTTACAGGTTAAGACTGGAATGCACTACACAACTTCTCCCCCCGATTTACAGCCTGGAGAAGTTGATTTTACTCTGTGAAAGTCAGAGACAGTGACAGAATATGTAAATAAATTGCACAGTGTAAAACCACAAACTCAGATTTTTTGCTTCAGACTACGATTCCATGCAGTTGAAGGATATCAAACATGTTTGATATATCAACCAGTAGTGGATGATTTTAGATGAGCACATGCTATTACATTGTTTTCAGATGTGTGGTGTATTCCAACCAGGTTAGGACTGTGTTTATCAGAACGTTGCTGTCAAAATATCTTTTTTAGCTGCTCATTTCTCTTAGACTTCATTTATACATTCAAAGCCTTGTTATCAATCTAAGATCTAGTTTTCACCTAGAGCGGGTCACAGTGGTACTCTCTAAGATAATGTGATACATATCCTTAAGCTCATTTGTAAAAGTGGTATTAGATCCCCAAGTCAAGAAATACATTAACCCTTTTTAAGTCTAACTTTTTCAGTAATGGAACAGAAAGCCATCATTATGAGTCCTTGCCAGACGTATGCTATCACAGGAAAGTGGAACCCAATTTAGAGGTTACCATGGCAATAAGAGGAAGACCTGGTGTCTAATCCATCTGTTTCTATCGTAGGCATCAATGAGGCATGATAGCTGCCTGTCTGTAGGTGGTTAGAGACCCAAGTATGAAAGACAGCCATCTTCTAAGGGAGCCAGTGCCTCCAAGGCCGCTTTGTTTGAGGAAATTACAACACTGTTATAGAACAAATCTGTGAAGTGAGATATCTCTGCTTGCTTCAGCATGTTTCTTGCCTGGATACCAAGTTAACAACCCTGAATGGAGCCAGACTGGTAAAACTGATCCTGAATTGACAAATAGGCACCAGCTCTTCTCCACATGGCCAAATAAGACAAACCGCATATACAGTATATACTGTACCAAAGACATCAGATCTCATAATGATCACTGTCAGCACTTCCCACAAGGAACCATTCATTTTTGTAAGACCAAGGCATCTTTTTTTTCCCTCCCATGCTGACAAAGTAATGCATCTATGTCACTTGCTCTGTCTACTTTGTGGTTCTCTGTTGGCATCTATGACGGGACACATTTGTATAAGCCAAAGCCAACGGAGAACGGGAGTCACTGTCTGACACTGGGGTAAATATTTCAATAAATGAATATATTCAATGCCAGTTAACTCCTCGCTGTCAAGCAGCATCGTTTTGCACTCAAAGCAGCCGGCACTGGTAAAACGCTGCCAAAACTTCACTATTCACCTGCTCTGTGGGAGTGAGTGCACAATTCATTACCTCTGCAACTAACTCATACCATCTGCGGGCCCCGATTGAGTGTCATTTAAACGATAACAGTCTCCCTCTTGACTAAATTAAAATAAGGAGGGAGAGCAGTTGTAATTGGCCTAGCTAGTGTGCTTGAGAAGCACTGTTTCATGTTGTTAACATAAGCAGCTTAGAACACATTCTGCTAAATCTGCGCAGGCACACCTGTGCTTCCAAAAATATTCAAATCAGGGCAGACGGCTGCACGTGTCGCCTCCGTCCTCGACATAATTGCTCTGAGGGAAGTGAATATGCGGCGCCGTGAAACTTTATATTTATGGGCAATTACTGCAGCCGTCGCCTGCTATACGTCTACCGGAGTTTTCCTTTCTCGTGGTAACATAAATTACACATAGAGCTTTTGAAGCAGCTGCTTTGTGATCAGATCACAAGATTGACTACGCCATAATTTCATTCCGCTTTAAATATCCTGTTTATTATGAGAGCCTAGGAGGATGATTATCTTGTTCTTTTAAGTAGCTTATTTTTGTGAGTTAGCTATGTGCGTCTTTCATTATAAACTTGCATTCATACCTTTTGTGTAGCAATCAATCTCAGCTGCGGTCCCTTATGACAAGCATTGCATCTTTGCTATTAATTCGAATCCCATTTCCTCAAGTCAATACAGGGAAAAGTCACTACTGTGACACAATATTTATGGAGCTCCTCCCTTACAAGCCTCTTAAATCTTCCTCAGGCTTTACCAGTGATTAGCGTTCAAGCCTGCGTGTGGTATGTTTAAACTGGCTGTCATGTTAGTTAATGATCATCCATCCATCCATCCATCCATCCATCCATCCATCCATCCATTCATCCATCCATCCATCCATCCATCCATCCATCCATCCATCCATCCATCCATCCATCCATCCATCCATCCATTCATCCATCCATCCATCCATCCATCCATCCATCCATCCATCCATCCATCCATCCATCCATCCATCCATGCATATCTTATATGCATATCTTATCTATATGCACTTTGCTAAATCACAGGTAGCACAGAATAATATTAAAAACAATATTTAAATAAAATGATAATTAAATAAAATGAATAATTTATCAAATATTATTGAAATAAGAGTAATTTGAACCTAGATGAAACACTTTCACATTCTCATAACACAATTAAGTACACTTTTAAAAGGTTTTTTCATTTCATCATTTTCAAATGCAAGCTGTTGATGCGAAAATGCCAAAAAAATCTAACCTGACTGGAGCCAGTGTGTAAACGTGATTGACACAACATGAGCTCGTATTTATTTTTCAACGTCCAAAAATGTCTGACAAAATAATCAGACTCAGTGTGCAATGCCCTTAACCTCTAAAGCTAGTTTTTTCGATATGTATTCAAAGATTTATCCCTCTTCCCCCGATGACATAACGTCTTTAAATCTCTAAATGTATTTTTCTGAAAGTACCAATGTATGAATTTCATGTTATTAATTAAAATCGCAAAAAACATTGTATCGTTTTTACCAACTGAGAGCTCTGCTTCTACTTCCAACTAGTATTCTGTCAGCACAAAACTATGGCAGAGCAAAGCAGGACTGTGTGTTGGTTTTAAGCCCATGGGGTGGCAGACTGGGAGGTTTGGCCGGCAGGAAAGACCCAAATGGTGGGTTAGCTTTGCCAGAGCTGAAGGATTCAGCACAGCACATCCAAAGAGCCAAAACATCCGTGAGCACAGTGGCTCCGCTGGGCTTCAGCCAGGGTCTTCTAAACAGAACAAACATGACCCCCCCAATGCAACCCAGCAGAGTGTCTATGTAAACTTTTGTAAACTTTTGGACTGCTTTATTATTCTGGAGTAGAAGGGTACAGTATCAGGAGGAATTGAATGTTTGACTTCTCTGTAAGGCGATGCACAGGTAAGCTTTAGGTCTAACCGTAGTTTTTTGCTTGTTTTTTCTTTCTTTTTTCCCTCCACGATAACAATAAGAACACCAAAACAAAGATTTTCGGATCGGTGGGAGAGGCAAACCCTGTCAGAAAATTAATACTTGAAAAAGTAATGAGTATTTGAAATAAAATTATATATAGGCAGTTAATTGCATGTATATTTGGACACTGACACAATTTTTTACATTTTGGCTTTGTTTGCCCGCAGAATAGAATTAAATTGAAATAATCAAGATGAAATTTAAAGTTTTAATTCAAAGGGTAGAACAAAAATATAACATGAAATATAACAAGATTCTTAAAACACGATTGAAACTTAATTTAACATTATTACGAAAGTCTACTTAAGCACTTATTAAACATAAATGGCTTTTTAAGTGCACTTTCACAACCTTTTATTTCAGTAACAATAGTCTGTAAGTACAGTTTTTAATTTTTTGTTTTATATACTAATATTTGAAACACACTAGAAGCCAAAGTGTAATGCATTTTTTTCCCACAACGGTATGATAGTCATGTGCGATCAGCAGCAACAAAGACCGGATTTATTATTTCGGTTTTTGCACCGGTGCAGATGACATTTCAATATTCATCTAGATGTCGTGGGACATGCGCTGGAGATGACTAGACCGTCTTCTCCATCCTTTCTCTCCCAGCCTGGGATGATGCCACAGACACTTTCTAGGTTACAATAACGCTGCTGTTCGCTTCATTATGATAGCATCACGACATGGACTCATATTGGCCAATCTAGCAGCCAGCAGGACAGATGCCCGGAGTTTAATTTTCTGTTTTGAGATATCGGCTACATCTGTTGCTGTTGGTTAGTTTTCCATGTGCTGTTGATGAATCATGTCTGGCTGCTTCTCAGAGTCGCTGGGGAACGCGGTCATGGAAAACAAACAGCGGCAGCGCCCGTATCTGTGTGTGCACATCAAACGCTTGATGAGCGAAGCGAGCGGCCCACCAAGAAAACCTCTTCATCAGCTGTGTCAAAGACATCACTGCCGAGACGCACAACACGGCTTAACTATCCCCAAAACAGCCACAACTAACAAGCACAACGCCTCAAACATAATTGTTATTGTGATAATTTGGGAGCAAATCTGCTTGCTTGATAGATGAATCAAAGGATTCTTGTTTTTGATTGTTTTCTGTCTCAAACATACAGTACTACTGACAAGGGATAGCAAAATAAAATAAAAAAAAATCTTTGTTTGCGCAAATGCATATATAAATATTTAAACAAATAAAAAACGTAATGAAAAAATAATACATTTCAAAAACCATATATATATATATATATATATATATATATATATATATATATATATATATATATATATATATTGGTTTTATTAAAATATATTACATTTCAAAAAACAGTATATATATATATATATATATATATATATATATATATATATATATATATATATATATATATATATATATATATATAATTTTATATATATAATTTTATAATTATTTTTTATTAAAACAAATATTGATTTATTAAATGTAAAATACCATTAAATATGAAAACAACAATCAAATAATAATATTAGTATAGTTTTTTTTACTGTAGTCAAAGATTGACTTGTACTGTTCTGTGAATTGTGACTTTCTGGGAACATCGTCACTACATCACATTTAGTATGTAGTATGGTATGGTATAGATTTAGACACTATTTTGAAGTTCACATCTTTCCTGACTCCCATTTCATAAAAGGGCCGGTAATGATCCATCTCAATGCACGTGAGTCTGGGTTCTTTCCACTCCTCAACTCATCACATTATGCCGACGCCACAATAATAGCATTTCTACTTTTTAGTCCCTCAATCAATGGGCGACAAAATTACCTCATGTTAATGTCAGGGACATTTCAATGGTCCATGAATTCTCTTTGGAAGGCTATCATTAATTCAAACTCTAGCTCTGGTATTTTTTATTGCTCTCCTGCAGAGAAAGTCATCAAGGAAAGTGTCAATCAACACATTTATTAAATTTACAAGGGAGATGCCACTGATTACTTTCAGATCAATGCAGCGGTCGCTACAGGGCCCGTAGACAAAGAAGAGAAAGAGGAACTCAGTGCAATGTCCTGAGACTGATAGCATTTAGGAATTCATATTGTTTCTAATAATATTTCTCAAATTCGTATTTCTAATAGCCTAATGTGGTGAATTCATGCCTCGTTAACGTGTTATGCTGTTGTTGGAGTGAGAGAAAAGGCTTCGGGCAAAAGCTTCATTCATCGCTCTGCACACACACTGTTTATTGCAAATACTGCACATATGTAGAATATTTACATGCATCGTCAGTGATGTCTCAGCACAACCCGATTCACTAAATTGTGCAAAATCTGTAAAATATGTTTCCTGTTAAAAAAAAACAAAAAAAAGCGACCCTGCTTGCAGGTCAGTTCTAACTACGCTATACATGGCGTAAGTTCTAATAAAAATCACTGTAAAGTTTATTTTAGTTGATCATTAAACGGTCAAATACACTGCTATGTTCAGTCAATTACATTTAGTATTTAAACTACATCATCTTAACATTCATCCATTTTCATTTAACTTTAAATTACAGAACCCATTCACTAAATGAATTGTTCACAATCTATGCAGCTTGCAATTATGTGTTTACAAACTATTTTCCATTATTTTTATGAAATCTACTAGCAATTTCTGAGTAAATTGCAGTGCGGCCTGGATGTTTACCAAGAAGACATGGAAGTGTGTTTCCTCCATCCATCCATCAATACCCTTTTTAAAGGACATTATTTTATTTTATTTTATATGGGTATGCCCTAAAATGTTTACAGAACGTTAACATTGTGTAAATATGCATTTATTGCATTAAAACACCTGACATCAAACCTGCCTACTAAAGAAAGAAAAAATAAATAAAGTATCTAAAGAAAATAACTTTCTTTGCCTGGTGGGGTTTTTACAGCTCAACAGTTGATTTCTCTCTCTCTCTCTCTCTCTCTCTCTCTCACCTGCTCACGTCTTTTGTTTCTTCTGAATATTACTTCTACTCCATAACAACATGCAGTGCCACATACCTCACAGAAATAAAGGAACAATACATCAAAATTTCATTAAAAAACAAACAAAATGTCCATGGACAACTGGAGAAGTACAATAGCACACTGACTACTAAAGTGAGATAATAGGATCGGGAAAAAAAATAGCAGAAGCACATTCACTGAGCGGGATGTGCCATGCATTATATTAAATAGCCTTTTTTCAGGCGTTTTTTTCTATTTCGGCCAAAAACCAACGTAGCGATTTTCGGCAGTTAATTTTTGGCGTTGGTGTATCTCTAGTTCTGTGCTTTAAAATAAATACTATGGAAGTGGTATGTCCATATCTATTACGAGACAATAATGTGTAGGTGAAAAGAACAAGGTAACACAGTCTGTATATATTTTTATTGTTAAACTCTACTTGCTATTATGTCGCTCTTTCTAGATATAGCCAAGCTATATCACTCTTCATATCCGACGCTCAGGCGTAAAACGAAAAAAGTGTCTTCATTCAGCTAACTTCTGACGCGCAATCAAACACAAGCTTGTCTGATTCTGGTACCTGTCATTTCAAAAAGCTAGAAACAGCTCGGTTTGCCCACCTACAACTGTATCACGGATCCGCTCCATTCCTCAGTACATCAAGATCCACCGCTGTGCAATTCCCTTCACTATTGATTTTACTGCTCTTATTTTTCACCTAGTTTTAAAACCCACACCGAAAAGCATGTTCTAACAAATCGCCTCGCTATTGGCCCTCCGTAAGGCCGAGGCTGCATCTCACGGAAATAAATAACTTGTATTTCAACCTCATTCTCATCTGTTTGGAGAGGACAGGAAACATTATTCTTGGATATTGGATCAGTGTGTCAGATAGACACATCCCCGCTTTGATTTGAATGCCCGATGTGGCGCCCCAATCCTAGTCTTGGCTTAGAAGTAGCAAACCGATGCCAGCAAGGAAAGTGGATTTCGGCTTTGAGACGGCTCTAAAAATATTTGCAACCAAATGCCAGAGAGTTTCTGAAACACAGTGACGTGCCAGTCAGACGAACGGCGTGAATTAGAGTTCGTTCCGTCTGATCATTCTCAGGGGATGCAGGGTTATAAAAGACCTCTAGCATCGGATCACCGGGAGTTTTTCTTTCTGATGTGTTTTGGTGTCTTTCTTACTTGTATTGGGTGACCGGTGGATTAGCTTTGGCTGAGCAATGAAACTTCACCAGGTTTCCTTCCAGGACCGGTTGAGGCTCCACCGAGAGATTCACCAACGGCAAGTCTGCGAAGAGACAAAAGAAACCGATAAGAAAACTTTCCCTTTTTTAGCATAAATGCACAGTAATTGCTATTATCTGATCGGGCAGGAAACAATTGCTGGCATATTAATTTGTGAAAAGCAACAGAGCAAAGCAACTGTATTTCAACTAACGAGGGGTATACATTTTTATCTTTGCGGATGAGAACTAATTGGAACAATGGTTCAATCACACAACATTCTATTTTTCCATTCTAAAAAATAACAATGCAATGGCATTGAAACTGAGAAAATATTAAGACGCACACAGATTAAGTAGCAATACCATAATACCATTTTCTTTCATTTTAATTAAACCATTGCCTACTTCTAATGTTATTTTACTAAAGTACATCGTATTGATGTGCAAAAGTCAAATAATACTAGAGATCAAATGATTCATTTCAGTGTTTAAAATAATTATACAAAGCTTCACCTAGGTAAGATAGAGTAATTAAAATGTATGTGAAGTTTTGGATGTCTGTGACTTAAATAATTCTGCAGCTATAAATTATTTTCAATGAAAGTATAACATTTAAAAAATAAATGCCGAAATATTTAAGCAGGCTAAATAATTTAAAGAATTGCAGACCTAAATGTTTCTATTAAAGAAAATGTTATATTATATTAGAAAACACTATTGACTATTAACTAATTATTAGCTTGCATACGACTACTATATTGGCTGCTTATTAGTAGTTATAAAACACAAATTAATGCCTTATTAATGCCTTATTCTTCTATACTTATGTAATAGGAAATGTAATACAGATTACAGGTTAGCCCTATTTCAATTACTTGAAGTCATATAACTGGTTATATTTGATTACATTAGTTTTTTTTTCATTTGCAAACATGTAAAGCAGGGAGGGTTAACTTCACAGTATTACAGGATTACTGTCAGACTTTCAAAATCCTTAATCACTTAATTTAAGATTATAAATAATGAATCGTGAATTTTAAAGCACGGCAGCCACAAAATCAGACTTGCTTTAAGATAACTCTCACGTTAAATACAGATTTAATCATAACACGAAATGGTTAAATAACTATTATACAGTTTTTGGGATCAAATCTTTGCCATGACAGGAAACACTGGCATCTAACAATGCCAAAAAACTAAATCAAAGAAAAACAGTTAGAAAACATAGCATATGCACAAACCCAAAAAGCAAATACTACCGTTAAACAAATCATATTCTACATCCTTTAATCCTACCCAAACCAAAACAAAACTCTTTTCCCACCAATAATATGGGAGAAAACGCTTAGTTAATAATAAAGGTGTTCACTAACCTAAAGTGTCACCGGTTATTTTTGTTTGGCGTATTTAAATGTGAAATAGTATTATTAGATGCAGCATGTCCCATGTGCCTCTCATGCCAGGCATAATTTTGGATTGCCCACTGAGAACAAGGACGATGTACAAAAAAAAAAAAAAAAAAAAAAAAAAAAAGCCATGCGGGTCTCTGGGGAGGCTAAAAAAAGGAAAAGAGACCTAATTGTTTTGCTTTTTCCAAGACTGGACAGTGGCAAGCGCCGAAGCTAAGCAGCGCACATCAGCGATTCCCCGTCCACAGGGAGCAGATAAAGACAGACAAAAGAGAGAGAAAGATAGAGAAACCCAGTGCCGGTCATGCCTTTGAGAGCCAGTTATTCACATATATGTTTTCTTTGTCTTATACACTCAAGTAACACTAATTTCATCTGTGCTGTTGATCAGCGGACCAAAAGAAAGGGGTTTGACTCAGCTGGAGGTGCTGTTGTGTGTGGTCTCACGTCTGCTCTGAAGCGCGGTATGTGGCCCGCGGGAGCACAGCTGGGCAGAGCGGCTTCCCAGCGGCGGGTTCAGGTGCTGCCCTTTCCCCCATCTGCCTTTTTCGACCACACACACCTGTGCCAGGTTGTTCTCGGACTGAACAACACCGGCCGTCATTCCTGAGCCCCGCGAGACACACCGGAGCAACCGCGGACAAAGTGATCAGTGCTGTGTGCTGCCCGGTTACCAGCAGGATACGTGTAAAGCGTTTACTCTGGCTAATTGGGCATGCAGGTAGGAGGATATCAGGTCGGTTTATTGGCTGATACATCTTATAAAACAGATTTTATATTGTAAACACCTTTGAGATGAACAGCTTATGGCTGGGGTCTATATTGGCAGATGAATCATTTATTATGATATTGGCAGTTAATATGAACCCTATTGCTTTGTCAGCATGATTAAAACTTGGTTGTACACAGTGTAGCATACTACATGCTTTTTTAGCCAGTAAAGGAGGCCTTTTAGCACGATTATAAAACGCCTTTCAGCTTATATGCCTATAGGAATTCTACTGATTTTTTTTTTTTTTTTTTGGGGTCACATACCAAAGCACGTATGAAATATTCATCATTGCATGCGTTACATTATATCACATGTTTATCTCACAAAAAATTTCAGCACTTTGATCTAAGACATTATTGGATACAGAGTGACAAATAAAAGAAGTCTGTTATAAATATCTCATTGAGTGACATTATTCACATCTTATAAATATATGATTATTAGACATTAATCAACAAAATCATACAAATATAAGAAATTTCACTATTTGAAATCCTCTAGAAATCAATGGCTTAATCTACTCTTTAGTTACTAATGTTCTTCAAAATGTCTTGTTTTGTGTTTAGCAGAATAAAAACACTCTTACAGGTTTGAAACAATTTCTATGAGTAACTAGATGAGCAAACAATAGCAGAATTTTCATTTTTGGGCGAACTGTTCCTTTAAAAACCGTGAACGACGTTAACATTCATTTTGGCCTTAGCTGTTTTGAAGCGCATCATGATTGCTTTTGATGTCAGTTCAAGTCTTTTGAGAGACCCTTGAGGGACAGGAAAGCCATCAAAAGTGTCATCTACTTAAGACAAAACCGAAGAGTGACATTAACTTTCTGTCTTAAATAATGAAATAAGCACTTTTAGATGGACGTTTGGCCCTAGAGGATTGACTAGCTCCTCTCAAAGGCCCGGGCTCCAGAGGCAGGCTGGCAGAAGCTCGCCAAGACCCCCCGTGACCTCCAAATCTATGGACAGACAGTGTCTTAATAAAGAAGTCTGTTTGTCACTTTGATGTATAAATGCATGAGTCTCTCCGGTCTGAGCAGCACGCCACAGGCCATCAATATGCAACGCCGCTAATTCCTCCGCTTCATCAGCAGGGTGAGCACGAAGGTCTGAAACACGGCTGCAACAATGACAGCCCCCAAAACAATGGGACTGGAGGAGAGGAGTGATCTAAAATAAATAATTATATAAAATAAAAGGGTTGGGGGGGACAGTGGTGGGATGACAGCTTTTGATCGGAAGTTCAAAGCGAAGAGCAGATGGCGGTTTTGAACAATCGGCCAACTTCCCCAGAGTTGCGAGGAAGGTGCCAAAGAAAATGGCTTCTCTGTCTTTCTTAAAGCTTGATTTCCATTCTCCGCGGGTCACAGTGGCCAGCTGTTCTCGGTGAGAAAGAGAGAGCTGATGGCCCCGTATCAGCGGGAGGAGGGAGATTTAATCTCTTTATAACTCGACTGAATCTGTGCCACAGTGCGGGTTTCACTGACACTGAGATCTCACATCAACTCTTGTGCTGTCTGAGAACACAGTTCACGCATCTATATTGGGGTCCTTTGCAGTGGGTTTATTTGGCATCAAAGTAAGTAACTGTTCCCGGCAGGAATTTTCAGTATAAGTAACGTATAAAGTTATAGGCAATGTAGAAAATTACACACACACGCAATTTGACTTAATCCTCTTTATGTATCACTAATTTACTGTACGCCGTTAAAATCCCCCTGCAGTCACTAATTTTATGCCTTAAAACTCATCTTTGATCATCAAAAAATGACATCTTCAAAGTTTCTTCCCATTAAAATACTGTCTTAATGTCTTAAAATGGCTTGAATATAACTCTGCACTCTTACCTCATTAAATATACTCGGAACCATGAATATGCAAATTAGTCCCCGCCTCCATTAAATCACACCTGCTCCACTTTCACTCAGTTAACTTTATTAGCCATGCTACACAATGACAAGTGGCAATATTAGATTAATTGATCCATGTGTGTTTGAACCAGAAAATGATTCAGAAAAGGAAGAAATCGTCCTCTATAAGCCCATGTATCAGCTTTGTAATGCATTTTATGTATCTCTCTCAGACGCAAACCTGATACCATTATCCTTTGGCTTGAATACATTATCACACAGCTAATAGCTAATATATTTATAATGGTACGCATACTATGTTCTTGTTCGCCATTTCAGACGGCTGCCTTCTAAAAATCAACATGCTTATGTAGAATAATGATATGATAAAGGTTCACGTCCCAAGATTGTTTGTCGTGGTAGGAGACCCAGATAAGTGCAAACTCCAGGCCCCCGAATGGAAAAGTACAAGAACTGAGTACACTACACTAGCTTAGCTTCACTTTATAAGGGATACACTGATGTGGTGCTTTTGATCTAGCTCTTTAGTTCTGTGCAATGAATTTCAACAGTCTGCAGTTTTTGCCCCACGGAGCTGTCTGTCAAACTCTCTAAATGAATAATGCATTGCTTAAGCATATATTCCTTTACATATGATGTTTTTATCCCATCACTGTTCTAATTATAGCCCGTCTGTGCATCTAATTCAAGGTACAACGTTACAATAATATCAAGATGAAAAAACGTTATGTGCTACAGATACAAATAAAAGCAAATAAAACACACGGATATGTGAAAGCAGCTGTTTTTGCTGTCAAGTTACGTGACCTAACGAAGGCCGAAGCCATAAGAAGTTTGGGTTTTCATTCAGCTTTAGGAACTTAAAGAAATGCCTACTTTGATTTCCCAGTAAATTTCAGATTTAGATGCTAATTCGCTTAACCTCAGGTCAAATAATCCTAGCGGGGCTTATGTTTAGCAAAATTTCTGAAGTCAATCTAATTCCTGCGTGTAAATGATTACTGGAAATACAGGCAGGGAAATGCATTGAACTGGACAAGTTTAAGCAATGAAGTAATGCAGTGGATAATGTTTGGACTCATCTCATTTAGGCCTCATTTTGACCGAAAGCGAGCGGCTGTCTCAGAGGTCTTTGCTGATCAGAATGAGAATTATCTGAGCTGAGGAAAAATCCAGAAAGCCTTTAATTACTTTTGTTGCCGATGACATTATCACATTGAACCAAGTGGTCAATTAGTGTACTCTGAATGAGGACTGACAATAGCTAGAGTGGGCATATTAGAGGATGGAAGCGATGAAATGGGCGCGCGCACATCCCTCACGGGTTGTTTTTTTCCCTTTTTTATCCATTGGAACTGTCAGTCTTAGCATGTGTCTTTCATTTGGCTAAAGTAATATACCAAAGTCTCCGTCCGATATTCTAATCTTTTCCTTCTTTCCTCCTTCCTTTAAGGTTCTCATCTTAACCTTTTGTCACTCCCTTAAACAGGCAGACAGGAAGAATATCTGTCGTTCACCTGGGGTCAGCCATCGATTGTCTGTCTGTTCTGTGTCTCAGCCTGTGTAGGGTACGTGGCAACATGTTCACCGCACCGCACTCGCAACATCGATCCTGCTACACGCGCATGCACACCACATACACAAAGAGAAAAAGTAAAATAAAGCTTATTGATTTTTCTTTTTCATTCTCATTACTCTTGCTAAGGCCGAATCCGAGCACTGCTCTGCTGTCGTCGCCTACATGTTGTTTATTGCAATTTTCGTGGAGTACGGCAAATACGTTCTTTATCTATAATTGTTTATTTTCCTAGATAAGCCATAAGAGCTAGTAGAGGGGATCTGATTCATTCCATTGACTCAAATCATTTGATTCAGTTTACTGAAAAGATTCATTAACTGATCCACTCAGTTGCTCTTTCAGCTGGAGGCGACGAGTGATATTCCTAAACACTAAGTGATTCTTTTAATCCCTGTGTTCAACTATTCCTACTTTTCTTTACAGCAGGTGAAAAACAGCACATGAATTTATGTCTGGTCGTGGGACAAGTGTTGTTAATAACAGTAAAGCGTCTAGACAGTATGATGACTGTAATAAATACAGATTGCATTAACTACTCTTGTGAAATAAAGTAGAATTTAGTATACAATGTCTAGATCAAAAGATGGCAAAAAAGAAAGCAGAGACAAGAGACGTCATCACATGCCCCCTCACATTTTTAAGCCAAGTGGACTTTGAATGCAGCTTCCAAAAGACAAGAAATTGCAGATTTTCTTTATTTAATATGACGACACCCGGTGATTAGAACGTTGAGCACATCATATCATCAGCTGCTAAATTCAAATCTGCTTTCACTGGCTGGTCCTGAGACAGATGTGTTTTACAGCAGTGCGCATTACCAATCACACACAATGCTGTTGAGTTTATGAATGCATTGACCAATCAGAGGCGTTCAGATGGGTCATCGTTGAAATGTTCGTTCTGGTGCATAGGTAGATTACATTATTAGGTGCCCCCTCAAAAATAATGAGCGCATGATGACCCTGGATGCATGTATAAAATAACACAATCTTCAAACAATAAAAGGCACACGAGTCAAAACTGCCTATTTTACAGAAACCTAGGAAGTGGTTAAGGACTCTGAAGCTTTCAAAGTGTTGATGGAAGCAATGTACTCCATGAAAATGCAACCACAACATTTATGATTGCTAACCAGCCAAACCCTAGGGTCTTGATGCAAACATATGGAAGTAGAAGACATTTCTTTACAAATTCAAAACGATGTTATGAAACTCTAGATAGCGCTGGTTGATTTGTTTCTAACTCGATTTGATACAATCACATCATTATTCGCTGACTGGTTTCTTTTGACTTCAGCAGTCAATAAGCTTGTTGTTCAGCATTCAAACACTTGGCTAGAGCTTGTAATTGAAGTGCGCATCTGAAACCCTCCACCTTCCCCAGCTCCACCTGTATAGATCTGCTACAGGATAATTTAATGCATGTTAAATGGGCTTCAGCAGTACTTCCTACATGCTCAGAGCAGCATGTCTTTGCTGCAGCAGATGTATTCCCTCATAATAGATGTATTCCCTCGAAACTAATCACATTAACATGCCATGTACATTATCATGTTAAACTCTTCAGGAGCTGTCATGGCAGAGCTACTATTTTTGCACTCGCAAAAGTTCACTTCACCCTTAAACACACTCATAATTGAACAGTTGAGGGAACGTTTGCAAGATCACACTTTTCTATGTAATTTGGCGCTGGCTTCATTTATTCATATTAAACGCTTAGATAATTTCCACTGGAATGATCTCGGTGAGTTTAACGGTCGCGTGTCGCAGTGGTGTGCGAGGTGCGCAATTCCCTTTTCCCCCCGAATCATCTGTGCTGCGCATCGGCAGACAGCTGTCCTTCATCAATATTAACTGATTTGCATGGCTACACAGCCCCCCCTGTGGCCTGGAGGACGCGCCGGTGGAAACATTCGTACCCGTTCGCATCCTTAGCTCCGTCCCACCTGCCGATAACACCATAACTTATTCATTAAACACCTGCTAGTGTTTGATCCTCAGAGGGGGAGCTTGCCGTCATCGCTTACCATTCACCGTCTCTATTTGTTCCCTTCTTCTGAGTTAATGTCTCGTGCTTTGCAGAGCTCCAGCTCAGGAGGGTGATGTAAATGTATCCCACTCAGACGGGTATTCATTTAGTCATTCAAAAGCGGACTGGGCCTCTGACTGCATGTAATTCTGAAAACCTCATTATCCTCTTTGCACGGCTCCCGTTCCACATTCACCTGCCTCTCTCTCAGGGATGTTCCTTTCAGCCGAGCAGAATTTTGCAACACGACTGCTCGTCTCTGCGATACATTTGAAATATTTCCATCTTTCCATGGAGAGGTGGTGAGAGTGGGGTAATGAAATTATAGAGCGCAGATACTTGGCAAATTCGTCTGCTCTGTGGCTGAGTTCAATTACAGTAGGTCTGATTTCTCGCGTGGTTTAATTAAAACGCAGACGGTGGAATGGGGAGCAGATCTGGACAGTAGTGGAACGTCTCTACGCGTCTACACAGCATGTGGAGGAGAGCGAGTGGGAGACGCAGAAATACACAGATAACAGTTAGTCCTTATATTTATTTCAACTGAACGTTTCGCTGTTTTTGTATCTATCTATCTATGAATTCCTTGATTGTCAGTTTGTTTGTAAAACATTTTAATAATGCATTATTTTAGTAAAACATTACTACTACTACTACTACTACTACATATTTGCTATCTGTTCCTTTGCATAAACACATCCGAGCATTTAAACTGGTGCAATACTAACACATGTTAATCATCTTTAATATCTGCTCTGCTCCACAGCATCTCACCCTGCACCCGGATCCCTTTTGTGCTACAAAGTGCCTCTTATGTCATGCATTAAGTTGCACAATGGATCTGTCACTAATGGGTCTCTAAATACCATGTTCTGCTTTATTAGTCATAGTTAACATTATTGATGAGGGTTCGAGGCTTCGAGCTATACAAGTATAACGGTATTGTTCTCTAAAACTCCTTGAGAAGAGATTTCCTCTGAACGGGCAGACAGAAATAACTAGAACGAGTGGGTGAGATGTGAAAGTAAATGTGATTATTATTATAATTGTTTTTTTTTAAAACTGAATATTTAAAGAAGAAAATATAATTTCTGTCTATTTGAGACTAATTAGAGTATACATTTTCAAGGGTTACTAGTAGCAAAATTGTGGTGACTTTTTTGTGCTTTTCTTTTTTAACAACACCAGAACATTTTTTTATTTTTTTTTTGTTTGCCAGTCTACATTAATTATGAGAATGCAGCAGCAATTTTACATTTAGGTTTTAATTCAGTGGACAGCAAGCATGATCCAAATCGAAAGAGTGAGAAAAATGCTGACTTCGTAAAAGTAAATAAAACAAAAATGATAAAAATAAATAATCTGAAAGTGGCCTCACTTACGTTGAATGTCAATTGTGACACTGGTCTCCTTTCCGTTAGGGACAGCCTTGTTGGACGCCCGGCAGATGATCTTCTGCCCGGTTTCAATGTTGGAGGCTGAAATGTAGAGGGTGCTTACAGTGCTCTCTCTTCGGCCATCTCGAAGAAGAGTCTGCAGGAAGAGAATAAAATGGGGTTATGGAATGTTAAATTGAAATTTTATTTAATTTATTTTAAGAAAATAATCACACAGTGTATTGCAGTGGTTCCCAACCGGTGTGCCGCGGCACTAAGGGGTGCCGTGAGATCTTTTGAGGATGCCGCCAAAATTTCAACAAAATTTTTTTATTAAGGCAGAATCAGTGTAAACAGTATTCTCATATCATCTAGGACTAGGTATAAGGTGTTGTTGCATGCAAACTCTCGAAATGAAACAAATAAATAAATAATAATAAAAAAGCTACGGAGATTTTAAATATCTATTTCCTTATAAAAGGAACTTTTGAAAGGCTTTCCAAGGGTGCCTCAAACAAGAAAAGGTTAGGAACCACTGGTGTATTGTATAAAAATAATAATAATTATAATTATTATCATTATTATTATTAGTAGTAGTATAATCACCAACAATAATAATAATTGTTATTACTATTATTGTTGTTATTATTACTAATAAATACCCTGTTTATGGATGTTACTCTATGTGAAGTAAAGAAAAAGCTAAACTGGTGATTTTTTCAGTTGCAGTCATGGGTGTCGAGGGTGAAAGACAGCACAAAATAACATCATTCAAAATCAATCCCAAGGCTGGCATTAAAAAAAAAGTCCCTTTCCCCCCAGCTGCCCACAGGAAATGGAGACAAACAGTCCGTTCTGTGCTCATGGTCTCTCTACACATGGACCAATTGTTTTTGGGAGAAAACAGCATGTTTTGGGGCTCCTTTGTGCAGTTTGAGAGCGAAGCTTTGGTGCGTAGCATGTCGTACACCGTAGAGGAAATCAATCTTCTTTTCCAGTGGTCATAGTCTGCGCTAGGCCTTGCCTGCCCAGCATAGAGCTCCATCTGGAAGCGCTCGACAGAATCCACACTCTCTGCCACACAGCAATGACTCACAGAGAGGCGGCGAGAAAGAGAGTTGCTAACCAGCATGGCCAACACAACAGTCACCCACCAGAATAAATTGGCCTTCCCAGCAGGCATTCTTCCTGGCTTGTGTTGCAGAATGATCGGAGAGATGCACCGTGATACTAAATGTTTCATCTCTCACTTTGTCTCTCTCTTTAATTCTCTTTTTCATCAACTACGGGTTCCAAGGTCAGAGTCTATCTATCTATCTATCTATCTATCTATCTATCTATCTATCTATCTATCTATCTATCTATCTATCTATCTATCTATCTATCTATCCATCCATCCATCACATTTAGATATTTTAACATCTTTTAACATTAGCAAATACTGTATATACACTATATATATTAGGTATATCTAGGTTTTTTGAACAGGAATGCTGACAGATATCTTTCTCCAGTTATTCTAAATATATTTCACTTGTTCAGGAGCTTGTGGGAAACAGCAGTTACTCTTTGAAAGCTCTAAAATCTATCTTTGTTCACTTTTAAAAGTGTAATTTCCAGCATGTGAAAGTGCTCCAGTATAACGTCCCTTCAGCCAAACTCCCACAGCAGCCCGTGGCCTTTTAATGCCAGAAGCGTTGACTTGCGTGGGTGGCCAGTCAAGACCCCATCTGTGTCTCTATAAGACCATGTATTAATGTCATCAGCTCTCCCAAAGAATCTAGAAGAATAATGTACTTTTGAGCCATAATAGTCACTCGCTAATAATTAGTCACGTCACTGCACAGGCCAGTGATAGGGAGCTCGCTAATAGTAGTAATTACTTACTCATTTTTTTCCCCCTTCTTTTTTGCCACTGATCTGAAATATAGTAATGAAACATCACACTCGCCATCCCACCAACAGAAAGGGAAAAGAAAAGGAAAGTGAAAGAGTGTGAGACATAAAAGAGGAGGAGAAAAAGAGAGAGAGGCATATATTTAAAACACACTGAGAATGTGTTATTATGGGTGCCACAATGCCGTTGATAAAGAAACCCTTCCAGCGAAGCCACATTTCTCACAACTGATAAAAAGGATTTTCAGGTAGCCAAATAATCTTTAGCACACAAAACAATGCCTTTCGTTTTGCTAAGCATAACAACAATACAATATATATTATAGGTTTAAACATTTTAATAGCTTTTGGCTTATTAGTGTTTCTCCTTGAGCACATTTGCAAGTTTTGAGCATCAAGTATTTAATTATTGTCACGTGTAGGTTTATGATGATGACTGACGGTCTTGGACTGTTTTATGATAGCTAACCAGTTTAAGCTTGAGTTGTATTCTGATTAGCTAAATAGGCCAATATGTATTTTACTAGTATATGCAAGAAATATTAATCGAAATACGTATTCGTTTCGGTATTAGTCTTTATATAACCCCTCTGCCTGTGGCAAGATTTCTGCAGAACAATATTGCGTTGCTTCTTACACCACTTTCAAAATAAAATGTCCAGTGAGTAGTTTTAAATCTAGTTTTAAATGAATGGCAATCTGGCAGCTCTTTATTACTTTGGCTGTTCTATGTATCGTGGTGCTAAAATCAGGTTTGAAACGCCAACGCTGATCCTGACAAATAATGTGAAATAAAAGCACATGCTCTGAAGTCGCCGTGCCACATTAGCTTGTGTCTACAGGTCTTTGAGCTCTAGTGTCGTGACTTGCGTTTCGCAGACCTTGTATCCGAGTGCAATACTGTACCAGGTACACTAGCGAGCAATTTTGTTATGTCAGAAAATGCACGTTTTTTAATGAGCCATTGTTTGCATTAATACAACACACAAAAAAATACTAGGTAGACTGAATGCATTGCATTGTCACTGCAATTCTACCAAAAGGGTTCCACCAAATGTAGGCCAGTCCATACTGCACTGCATATCGTGTTTGTCATAGAGTGGAGCAGCGAGCGTGACGGCTGTTGCTCCGCAGACTAGGTGCTCACCTCACCAGCTGAAAGACACAAGCTGTCAGCCTCAGGATGTGTCAATGTAATATCCTGCCTGACACAGTCCGGATTGTTTCCCTCATTGCTCAGGGCCTGTCTGAAGTCATTAATCTTGAATGGGGCCTGAAACAGCCAAGGACTCAACACTTAACCAGGACCGGGCCGAAAATAGCTCCAAATTACAAATAGATAATTTCTGGTGGTGCAGCCTGGAGCGTGTCAGCTCTCTCTACAGGAAGTGAAGGCTGGAAATCAGGAGTGGAGAATACAGCTTAAGAATGAGGCCCGAGACAGAATTAGAAATGTCAAAACTAGACGTGTGTTTTAAGGCACAATGCCTCAGCTGTGTGTGCATGTCAAATGGGCCTGTCCCTTGTCAAATGTCAGAATCTGAAAATAAAGTGTCTGCGTTGGCCTCATCTAGCCGTTTACTGGGTTTAAAGGTTAGCAAATGTCAGTAAACATCCTTTTGAAGTGTGCAGACAAAAAATGTGTGAAATTAAGGTTGACGGCTGGGGAAGGGAAAAAAAAAGCGGCAGCGATTTGCTGATTAGACCTCAAGGCGCACTGATACTAATAATTTAGGAAACATTAGCATGCCGTCGCAAAATCCCTTAACACGTTTTTAAACACGGGCCGTCGCTGGAAGGTGTTACGAATCAGCCGTAATAATTGAGGACCGGCACGGCCACACGTTTCGCCGCCTATTACCACGTATTAATTTCACTATGAGAGAGATAAGCGTTCTGCGGCTTTGTTTTCCCATCTCCCTCAAAAGGAGTGTAAAGTTCTGTCTCTGTTCCTGGGGTTAAAAGCCATTCTTTGATTAACTAATTTAATCCTGCACCTCCAGTTCTGATTAATTTCCACCATTTTACGGTGCAATTAATTAGATGCCTTTTTACTTCTCTCCTCTCCCACTTTTAATTTCAGTGGCAAAACCGCAAGAAGGTTAATTAAGAGGGGGGTGCTGAGGGGAGGGGATAGAAGTGAAGGGGTGGAGGCAGACTGATGTTTCAAGCATTAACAGAAGAGGCTAAATTTGGCAAAAAGAGAGCGTGAAGACGAGAGTCGAGCTCTTGTGTCTGTGGAGCTGCGCTGCATGCTACCTGCTTCAGCAGCATGAAACAATTTGCACTTTCAGTTTGATACTAAAGTTAATTAGAACTCTATCTAAAATATTGAAATATTCTCATGGTGGGCATTACTATTTAAAAGCCTGCACTAATTATACAGAAATTTAAGCAGGGATGAAGTCTTGGGGGTAAAATTAAATTTGAGAGACAGATGAGGAGGGAAAGGTGAAGTTTGGAGTTGTGGAAGAGGGAGAAGAAAATAGTTTTTTTTTTTTTTTTTTTTAAGTAAGTTGTTCCGGTCCTTGGAGAAAGCCAACTGTACAAGTGAAAAAAACAATTCGTAGAGAGAAAATTGAATATTGGAAATCATGGACAGTGAGTTGACAGAGTTTGTATGTCCCATCTATCTCAGTGTCAGCTATTTCTCAACCAGAAAAAAGCCAGGCTTGCCCTTGTGGCCACTAGTAAATTGTATGAATTACAAGATGTTTGAAAGGCGGTTTGACAATCCCAGCGAGAACTGAACTCCACAAAAGACATACAAACATAAGATTCCTAAGATGTACTTAAGGCCTGTTCACACCAAGGACAACGACTATAAAGACAACAATGTTAGAGTCCACAATATTCTAAGAGCGCACACGGCTGCCTCTTAAAAATTCTTGAGCTTGTTAAAGCAGGATGGATTCTGGTTGGCTGCCAGTGTTTGGTAAAAAAAAAAAAAAAAAAAAAAAAGATTATTCTGAAATCTATATCTTCTCAAAAATAAGGTTTAATCTTCCTAAATGAAAGCAAAACAATAGGCTTATGAGTATTTGTAATTATTAAAACCGCTTAGCATGTTACATACAGTATTACTGACTTCAACAGTCAATTGATACTGAATTTTGAAAACAAATATAAAAATAATGGGTTTTTTTACCCAAGGAAGTAACTATTGAGGTTTTGTTGACACATACAATTTTACAATTGAAATATCAATTGATAAAATAAGCAAATTTGTCTTTAAAATAGGTTTTGGTCAACTTAAAATGACCACACGCTTGGCAAAAACCTCCAAAAAACAGGCCGACCTGTTCTGAAGTTTCTCCATCCCATCCATATGCTGCTTCACCTCTGTTGTGTCTTATCGCCACATCTACAGCACCACCGGTGTTTTACGGCAGCTCGTCGGGTAATGACATTCAGAGGCCAGTAGAAAAAACTACACCTCAGCAATGTAAGGACGACACATTAGTCACTGAATCATTAAGCGTCTTCAGAAATGCCAGTCCAACAGTAAGACATATTCTCTGCATACTTCATACAGACATTGGCCTTCATTTGTCCCGATTATGAGCCTGATGAAGGGGGAGTGTGAGAGCGTTTCCGCTTGTCCCATTCTCCATTATTCAGACCAAGTGATTGTGGCTTAATTGACTGCATTGCTTTTTAATAGCACGGATAGAGATATTAGACAGCTCAACTGCCCACATCCATCACAATGCCCTGTCCCTCACACCCGTCATCACGAAAAAAAACACAGCTCGTCTTGTGATTAGAGACGCTTCCTTTAGCGAGTGTGCTGATGGGCAATACGGCGTTCAGTTACACCAGCTAAATCAATGGTGTTTATCTGCTCTTTAGAAACAGCCAATAATCAGATCAGGTGGAGGGAGGAGTAGCATTAGCATTAGCCGAGAGGATCTTGGCTGTGTTGATTACACGGCTGCTGCTTTCTACCTCAGACTGACCCCAGTAGAAGATCACAATGGGAAGCCGAGATGAAATATAAGCTTCGATTGCATTAAAACATAATAATGGCACGTGGATTTGGGTTGGATCACATACAAACACATACAAACATCAGCAGTATATAGAGGAGGGAAACCTTTTATAAGAGGAATGTTCAAGGGGGAAACAAATATAATTCGGGGAAAACAATATGGCTTTGCTTTATCTTGCCATCTGTTTGTTTGTGTTGACACATTTTGCAGGGTAAGGAGGACAAACATGTTTCTGTCATTTCAGTTAGAGGCTGGATTTCCAGGGATTTTCTTCCAATCAAATGGAGCTAAGGGCTAAAGCGAATGAGTGCAGATGGTGCAAGCAATCATGACCACAGATGGCTCTCACGACGAGTGGCCATTTCATATGAAATTGAAGGAAACCAGCGTATACAGTATTATCTTGAAATCAAATCAAATCAAATAAAAAAAAAAAATCTCAGACTGACGTAGGTTTGGTTTTTGCCATTGAATGCACACGTTTTTTTTGTACCTTTTAAGGTACTGATATGGATCATTTAGATAAAAAGGCATGCCTTTTGAAAAGGTACCGGCTCAGTGACTGCTTTTGGAATTTTATTTCTTAATTAATATTTTTGCACCATTCATACAGCTTATGTAGAGTGTCCAGCTTAATGTTCTCACTCTTCTCTCAAAACTTGAAAATATTGTATAAGTTGGATGATTTGCCTACAAATGGTATATTTTGATGATTATCTTTGTGCTCCAACTGTCCGTGTTTTATAATCATCACTCATTGTTTAGCATTGGTGTCTTTGTTTAAAGTTTTAGCAGTTGCAACTCTTTTATGGATGTTAATTTTGTGAAATCATCTCTGATCAGTTTTTGTGGAAACAAGGTATATATATATATATATATATATATATATATATATATATATATATATATATATATATATATATAATTAGAATGTTCTTCCAGGATCAAGAAGTTTGTTGATTCAGGAACATGTAAGGAAGAAAAAAGGACACAATGAGGGGAGGTCACGGCACGGAGAAAGATAATTACAGTCAAGGGGTTGTTCAGAATTGCATGTCGCTGAGGTTTTTAATTAACTTGAAAAAAAAAAGCTGTTCAATCTTTGCTTACGCTGTTAAAAGTATTCAGTGAGTGTGTTCAGCTTTGCACACAAACATAAATTATTCCCACAGATGAAATTTTAAGGATCTGGAATTACAGAACAATTCTGTGAAGACAAAAAGGCCATGTGTACGCTGTATCTCTGATGGTCAGGTTGTACTTCAGTGCTATCCTGTAAAACATCTACTGTTTGTTGATCCAGGAACATGTACATACTTGATCACATTCGCCATTAATAATAATAATAATAGGGGTGCATAATACTGCATATACTGTGCACATTTTAGAAGCTAATATAATGCATACTGTATGTTATGTTGAAGTGACTAAAGTGAGACCCTAGCAACTGCAGTTCCTCAAAACGTACCTTAGAGTATGTGGCTCCATTCAGCACCTCTCCGTTTCGGATCCAGATGATGGAGGCAGCAGGTTTAGCGTTGTCTGCGTGACACGTCAGATTGAGGGGGTCGCCTGCTCTCAGGCTCACCACGGGCCCTCCGATGATAACAGGGTCGTCAGGTGGAACTATACAAGACGAAAGAGGAAAAAAAACATTGGGAGATCTGACAAGATGCCAAATTCTACACTCAAAATTCGGAGTATGAGCTAACAGTAAATTCCCGTACTATATAAAAGCTGTAAAACATCGAACCAAAATTAAATGTAACATTAACGCCAATTTTACAGTAAAATGTCAAACGGTGCAGTTTTTAGAACAAATCAATGTAAAATTTACAGATATAAACTATAAACTGATATTCCCAGAATTCCCTGCATGACACTCTACATTTGAAAGTAATTTGCTTAAATAATCATGTTTTTTTTTGTTATTTTTTTATAGTTTTTGTTATCATTTATGTACATTTGAGCTTTATCTTACGTCTTCTGTTGTTTAATGAATGTTTATTACGTCATTTAAGTGCCATGTGTGTTACCATGATGGTGTTTTGTGTTTGCATGAATGACTTCGATTAGTCGCAACTTGTGATGAGCTTTGACTTTTCATGCGGCTTTCTTTTTTAACGCCCGCATTATTATGGTGGTTGTCATTATGTCAAAAGGTACAAAACAGATTTGAATAGCATTGTGCGTTGTTAAATTTACTGGTTTACATTTAAAACGTCTTTTTTTAAACTACGGTTTTATACTGTAAAATGTACAGTTTTTTACCGTAAATATGTTTACAGTTTATCTGTATTTTTTGCTAGAAACGACTTTTTTTTATTTATTTATTTATTTTACAGCGTTCAAGATTTTCCTCTGGGAAACACTTACAGAGCATCCAAAGGTTAGCGAATCACATTTTCATTTCGATCGTTTCATCGAATTTTAACGGGGAGTAAAATGAACAACTTTCCAGCACATGATGGTATTCTGAACTAAATGGTGAGGGACGAGAATCGAGGAATGGGGCTTGATCGTAGTAGAGTGTTTTAATTTGATCTGCACTTAAAGAGAGCAGGTGTGATTTGTATGTATGTGGAAGCCATCGACTCAGTGTGACTCAGAGCGAGGAGCAGTCGAATGATCACGTGAGACGGACGTAATAACGCCTGAGTGAGGGCTGAGGGGGCGTAGAGGCAATCTGTGAGCCGCCAGCAGACATTGTGTGAGGGCCGTTAAGACCAGCAGAAAAAACAAGTTCATGAATGGCACTGATTACTCTCTCTGTTTAAAACACACCCAAACCCGATCATCCTGCGTTTTATTCAAACTCCAGTGAATTATTGATCGCCCTGCATGCTCATTACCGAACAGATCTGGGGCAAGAGAAAATCAAAGTTAGTAAGCAACCGGCAGAGAGAAGTTGAGAGCGAAAGAAAGAGGAAAGGACACAATGAGGGGAGGTCACGGCACGGAGAAAGATAATTACAGTCAAGGGGTTGTTCAGAATTGCATGTCGCTAAGGTTTTTAATTAGCCTGAAAAAAGGAAAGCTGTTCAATCTTTGCTTACGCTGTTAAAAGTACTCAGTGAGTGTGTTCAGCTGTGCACACAAACAATATAAATTATTCCCACAGATGAAATTTCAAGGATCTGGAATTACAGAACAATTCTGTGCAGACAAAAGCCATGTGTACGCTGTATCTCTGATGGTCAGGTTGTATGATGTGACTTCAGTGCGATCCTGGAAATACTGTAAAACTGTATTTGATGTTCATCTTAGCTAACTTTGGGCACTTTGGTCATGTTAGCTCACAGTTCCCGAGCAAGTCTCAGCTCTCTGGTACAGTCAGTGTGTGTGGTGGCTTCAAGGTTAGAGTCTTCTAGATCTGGCACTTCTGAGTCACAAAAAAAACAGAAAAGCAGACAAGCTCACATGGATTATTTTCTTATAATAGCATAAATACTTGCTTTTTTGTAATAAAAGTAGGACATCGTTCATATAGCTACTTCTGTATAGTATGCAACTTAAATGTGGAATAAGCAGTAAAATAATAAAAAAATATGCATGAATGACCACTTTTGCATCTCTCAATTTTTTAGCTTTTAGTGAGACTAAATGTGTTTTTTTTACTACTTATTTGTATGAATTGTAAAATAAATAGTCTATTTCATGTATTAAACTATCAGACATGGTCAGAAAACAAATTCTCATCAAAAGCAGTCTGATCTGGCTGCGGTGTTTGACTACAGAATGCTGTACCTTGCACTGCCTGGTGGATTTTGTGAGAAGCACAATGTTTTAAATAAAAAAAAAAATAAGTAAGTTTTAAGTAAAAAAAATAGAAAAAGCATGTGCAAGGAGCGCCTTGATCACATGTGGTGAATTACATGCTGAGGTGAAAAAACCTGCATTCTCAATAGACACAGCTGATGAACATTCAAAGGTGTGCAGTTATTTTCAGGGAACCGCACAGGCAGCTCTTGACCGCATTACAGTTCAATATCACTTCACCGAATGGTTTCTAGTTTTTCAAAGGTCTTACGAAAGCAAAATAACCCAAACCAACACTAACACTGGCCAAATAGCTAAATACAGTACTCAATATTATTAAAAAACGACAACTCGTTTTCATGTTTTGCCACAAAATTACGCTTTATTACTTACGGCAAGCACATACAGTGCTCTAGCCTATCTCTCCCACTCTTTCTCCCTCAGAGACACACACACATTAACATATGTTGTTAGTGTTATTCTGACGACTTTTTTCGTAACATCAACTTAAAAACAATTCGACTGCTGTTAATGAAGAAAATGAAATTAAAGATTCATTATCAGCCAAAAACTTGATAGATGCACAGATTCAGAGGTAATTCACATGCTCTTTCTCTCTCACACACACACACACACACTGAAAACTTAGCTGTTAACTGCATTAGTCTGCTATCAATGGCTCAAGCCTTCATTACTAGTTCTAAAATGACGTTTTGGAATTAACAGCGGAGACGTTGGATGAGATACGGAAGAAGTAATTCTATACTCACAATAGTGTTTTAAGTACAAAAACAGACAATGATTGACTCTGGCCATTGATTTGTTAGAAAAATAATGCACAGTCTGGTTCACATCCTCGGATGTGTGTTATTTTTGTAATAATTCACTGACCCGTTGTCAATTACACCCTGTATATCAAACATGATAAAATAAATGCATGTGCTAAAGATAACAAAATTGTCCCTTTTTAGAAAATTATTGCAATCAAAAAATGGCAGTTGTAGTATCTGAACTCTTATATATATTATATTATTTGAATATTTGTGACAGGCTTTGAAAAAAAAAATCATTCAGTGACATTATTTTTCCCTTTTTTTACTTAGGGATTTACAGTATGAAGTGTTTCCATTGTAACTAATTTGTCTACATAAATGAACTACATAAATCTGCATAATTCTACTTAAGCGGGCGCGTTTCTATTAGAAGTCTTTTTCTCCAGTATTTTGTTTTTCATATTTTTTTTTCAGAAAATCAAATACAATAACGTGCAATGCTTTAGTTGCATTAATAAAACATTCCAATGATGATGACCTCCTCATATCCTCCTCAAAAACAAAAGAGACAAACAATAAAACAAGGACTCTGATTCATTTTCCCTGTGAATTTTTATGCAATTGTTTTCTTGCCTGAGCTTCTGTTTTGCCAATAAAAGCGGTTATTGGCAGTTCTCAGGTTAAGGTGAACCTATAGGTATAATGACAATACAATCAAATACATTTATTTTTACATCTAGAAGGCCTAGAAGATATATTTTCTCTCAAGGAAAAAATAAATATATTTGGAGGTGTGTAGTGTAACTGCTACCCCTGTGATATACTTGTTATTATTTGTTTGCCGGTTGAAGCTCTGACTTTTCTGTTGCCGCCTTGCAAGAATACAGTAGATCTCTAAATGAATAAAAATGCACAGTAAAACTTGCTCCACTTCAGGCTTTTTACAGGCAGTCTTGACTCTTTCTTGACCCATGTGGACGGTTATTAATTTTTTCCCATGATAGGCCATTTTAAATGCAGCCAGTTCCACTTGCATCAAAATGAATGGAATTTCTGAGGTAGATGTCCTTGGTAGGCCAGTTTTTTTTTTATTTTTATGTACATGAGGGCATTCGGATTAAGTGACTTTTTTATTAGTAACTTTCTCACTGTGGCTGTTCACAGAACAGGGCAAAGATGATTTTTTTTTTTAATTGGAGCCCGAATTGACTGCTTTTGGTTTAGTCTTTTCTGCTAGATTTTTGTTACGAATTTAGTCTTACATAATAACTCAAAGAAGGATTGTCCATCTCAAAAGGGGTTATTTGAGCTCCTTATATGGAACCAAAACAGTTAGACATCTAAAAGAATAAAAGGGATCCAAGACAGGTCGATGACCCTGTATCTTGCAGACTTCAGCGATCTACAGCTGTACACTGTTCGTCTGCCATAGGCCTGTCACTACTGATGTTTGAACCCATGCACAACAAATGGTACTGATCATTAAAGAAAGGGCTGTTATTTCAGGCTGTGGTGTTGAGGTTTTGTCAGACATTCCCTATCTAATTTCAGCTCTCCCAGACACTCTCAGTCTGACAGCGGTACAAAGGGCAACCCTGTAGCCATGCAAGCCATCATCATTACCGGGCTGTTTGCAAACTCTGCATCTCCTAATGGCTCCAAATTAGCGCTTTACCGCAGTCACTCAATAGATTTCTCATGAGTCGGTCAGCAGCTCGGATTGATCGCTCCTTTTTAATTACTGGCCAGTGGGCTGCAATTCTTCTACCTTCCACTTGGCTGGGAAAACCCTAATCCATAACTCTTTCTTTTATTCCGCATGTCCTCATAGTGTCTTCTTAGCACCCTTTTTAAAGTTTTGAAGGAATTCTACTTTATTTACTCACTTTCTTTGAAACAATACAAATTTCACAGACTTTCCCTGGTGACCGAAGAAGGATACTGTTCAAGTGGGAAAAAATTACAAAAAACATTAAAGTACTATATCTGTGCATCTAATGTGCTTGATTTTCTCAAGGTTTACGGTGTGAGAAACAAACTCATATTGTGTCAAATTATTAATGTGGCATACGAACTGGAAGAGATTTTCAGCAAATAATGACCTAGATGTTGGGCTTTCCATCTCACAAAGCTTTTGCATGAGATTTTTTGTTTATGTTATGAAAGTGAGTTTTGCTTCCATTTACCATCACTGAATAGAAAATGCAAACTTGCTTTGTGTTGCATGGAAGAAAGAGCATTTTATGAGTGTGGAATACGTTTGTATAGAATGTTTTCTGTATAGAGTTTGTTTTTTTCTCCACAGAGTCATGACATGTGAAGTCAGAGTTCATTAAAGAGCTAAAATATCACTGAACAGAGGAGCAATTTCACAGTGAAAGTATTTGTACAATATCTAAGGTCTGCTGAGTCTGTCGTGTTTTCAAAAACCTTTTATTGAATAATAACAAATCTGTAGCCCCAGACGAGGTTGGATCTTGCGAGACCTGGCTCAAGGTGACAAGACTCTTAACTTGTAGCGAGTGACTGAAGAAAACAATAAATTACATGCAGGCAAATGGATTTGCAATTAACCAAATGGACTGAAACATTGGCTCAATCAACTGGGGACCTTGAATTCCAGCAACAAGGTTTTTAAATCAACCGGATGGGCGATGTTTCAGTTCCAGGAGTTAAAAGGAAGGATGAGAGAGAGATGTTTTTTTTATTTTTCAGAGTGGGTTTGATGCTATAGTAATTGCAGGGGTGGAAATCTCACTTCATTTACAGTGGGCTTCTATGGCAGTGGTTTCACAGGTTGAGTTATTGACATCACAAACAAGATTGTGGAAGAGTGAGGTGATATGGCCTGTAATCCAGCACACGGCTAGAAGAGCAGGGGCTTCTGGGATGGAGGGGGGAAGCAATCTGTTGGGAACCGAATGGGTGAGGTGGTGTTTTGCCTCCACTGACGTGTCTGGCACAACAATGAAGCTCCGTCTGTTTCTGCAACGGCTCCCGTCACCTGCTCACGCGGCTGTTACGGGCTGTGATAGATAGATCAGCAACAAAAAAATAAATAAATTAAAAAAAAAAGAAGTGTAAGGAAGTGTAATCGAAAACATGCCAGGAAGGGAGACAAGTGACATACGTGGCTCACTGGCCCAAATCAAAGCTCCCTTCACAGCGCTGTCACTAATGTGTTGCTTTGCGGGAGGCAGAATTCGGCGGTAAACACAAACTGATCCATATTCTCTCTCCGTTTCTTGCTCTCTCCATTTCTTTCGCTTCTCTCCATTTGGCAGGGGCTGTGCGTGTACGGTTTCAACGGCTCGATGCATGAGTGATGCCCAGCCAGATTGCCCAAGTTATAGCAAAATGGAGTCAGAGGTTGGGAAACCAAAGGTGATGGAAAGAAAATAGGATTTACCTTTGAATAAGCATCAAAGTGTGCGGGAAATAGAGGTGCTGGGGCACTGGGCGGCGAGCGTGGGCTGGGTTTTGGCGTGACCACTACAAGCAGACTCATTTTGTTTTCTGAGAGGATTGTCATGGCTTCTGACTATGCAGTAGGTTGGAAAAGAGAGGAAGTTATGAGATACGGTTGGGTTCCGTGGTGGGGTCAGATCGTGAATAGGTGGTGGTTGGAAGCTGGCGAAGTGTGATGGTGTGGAGATAACAATGAAACAAACCCACAATAAAAAACACCCACCTACATAAGCTGCACTTTGGAATAGGCTGATGCGGTATAAATATAAAATCAATTACAAATCATTCATACATTTGAGCTTGCCATTAAATAAAATCATTAAATTATCTGGTATTTGATTATTTGCAGGGAATACTAATATCACATATTATTTGATTTATTTTTATTTATTTATTTTATTTATAAATAAACATTTTTATTTTTCAATTTATGTATGTTTCAATTTATGTATCAAAACATCACAAATATTTCTTGACTAAATAATAAGCAATATTGTAAACTACTTAACAATTGAATTATTATTATAATTATTATTCAATGTTCTCAGTACAGCTGTGCAGTAATATTGACTGAATGTGTTCCAAAAATATCAAAATAAATTTTAATTCAGAAGCTAAAAAGATTCTTATCATAGAAGTATGTTTAAAATATAACATAAATGTATTTGTTAAGAATTTCATAACATTTTGTGGTGGGTGAATCTACTGAATGCAAAAGGGAATTGAGACAAGCCGAAAAGTGTCCATTTGTCCTGCTCAACATGTCAAAAAGAATAACATCACAGAAGCGGTGACAGCTTGACGTTTGTAAGTAACAGAACATCTGTGCAGACTCTCGTCTGTCATTCAGGTCACAGGAGTGTGTTTGCAGATGTGTCTGAGGTCACAGCCAAGCAGGGTGGATCTCCCAGCAAAGCTAATCGTCCGTTTAAATAACATCTGCTTGATTTTTGCGCACAGTTACATGTGCAATAGTTCAAACATAATGGTACATAAACAAGCTATTTAATCAATTTAGTCTCTAATATTTGATTTAGTAAGAATCATCTTTCAACAAACATGTGCACAAACATAGACTCTGGGTTTATGGGATTCGGAAAGCTCTGAATGTTTGCCAGCAACTGTCGGTCAAAGCAAGTTGTGAAAAGTCTCATTGGTTTTCAAAGAGGGGGCTTTATTGTTGTTAATACTTCTTAACTTACATTTAACTGCAACTCGGGTCAAAGTGTCCAAGTTTATAAGAATTGTTTGTTGCTCTCCTGAGGGGTGAAGGAAATGTTTGTTTGTGGAAAAAGAGATTAAATGAAGTTTGATGGTGTTCAGGGCATCGCACTTGTGTGGAAATGAAATCTGGATCTGAATTGATGACCTTTGTTTATCTTCATAAGACTATAAGCAGGACGTTTTTGAAAAGATGTAGAGCGGTTGCATCTCATGATTTGCAATTAAAAGTTAATAATCTGCATGCCTTGAAGCTGTTTATCAAATCATAGGCTAAGACGTTGAGATTTTCAAATGCAAAGTAATACAGATTCCAAGTTCTTCACCTATTTATTTTTTCCCGCAAGGACACTTGATCTTCCATTAGTTATGAAATCATAGTTAATAATTTGCGCAAAAGGGAATGAGAAATGAGTGGGGTAGATTTAGCTCTCGCATCTTCCAAGGATTTAATCCTTTGAAAAGCAAATATTTTCTAATGGGCAATTTCAGCACTTACAAGATAACAGACTATAAGATCATCCGAATACTTGGCTATTACTTTACATATTGACTTTTTACTTGTAGGGAACGAGCAATGAGAAGCATTAACAAGACAATTAGAAAGAGCAAAATTGAGTTTAAGGGTGGAGATGGAGAGTTGGGGTAAAGAAGTAAATTGCTAGAAGGACAAATTTATAAGAGCTTGGTGGAGTGGTAGAAATTGATAATGGTTTCACAAAAAAACACTCAAAGCTAAGAGTTCTGAACCCCCAGGTGAGAAACAAATGCATTTAAAATCTTTAGAAGTATGGCAGTAACCTTTTGGTCGTTTTATAAGGCCAGATGCAAGCTCTCTCCCTCCATTACTCTGCAGTCCATTTTCTCCCAGGCTGAGATTAATGTTGAGGGGACACGTGAGAAGACAAGGATGGCCATCTTCTAGACGGGTATATAATTAGCCCACAGGGCAACTGCTAAAAGAATTGCTTTTTCTTCATAACTAATTCAGAAAAGGTGACCTCTGGAGGTCAACCACAATCCCAAAACCCACATGAGTTCTGCAAATGTAGAGTTAAAAATTCAGATTTTACCATCTTGTGTCACTGCGGACATGATGCAGGTTTCTCTTTGATGAGAAGGAAAGGATTTTTTTTTCTTCCCCAAGAGATTTTCCCCTAGATCTTCAGGCAAGCAACCATAAGTGCTTCAGAAATTTTGTATTCAGGATAATTCACAGAGTTGGGATTCAGTTTTCCCCACTTTCAAGTGCTTCATCAGATATCAAAGCCTTTAGTGGGATTGGCTGATCCGAACTGTGCTAAGCTCTGCAGAGAGTACACCTGCCCTAACCTCAGCCTTCAGTCCGTATGTGAGGGAAGGCTGAGTCATGAAGCGAGGGGTTCAGGGACCACTTCAGCTGTCAGGTAAGAAATACTGGGGAGAAGGGGAGTCACACTCCCATTCCTGTCATCACTTCGGCTCAGACCAGGCTTCTTGACATTGTAAAAGACAGCCCAGAGATCACTCTGCTACAGAGCTTGCATATATTACAAGCACAGGTTAGAAGATCTGCTCACCCATTCAGCAGAGCGGCAGGTGCTACACAATACTTTTATCTTTAGCTTGTTTTCTGTTTTTGATTAAAAAATTATTTCCTCACTTCAGATTCAGGCATTACTGACATCTAAATGTTGTTTTTGCGTCATTTTGATATGATTAAGTCTATAACATACTTTGGTTAAAATTTCTCGATGGTAGTGTAAAAACGACTTCTTTACCCTGTCAACATCATCTCTGTTGATGAAGCCATTCTAGTCCATGCTGCTTTCACTAACACTTTCATCGCTTAATCTTGTCTTCCCCTGCTCCGGAGTCGACACAATGCTGGATTGATGAAAGCTCACTCAGGGCAGGTCTAAGGTAGGGCAACCTTGTCAATCAACTTTGTGGGAGGGTTCTGTGTATAACTATGTGAATTTGACAGGAATCTTAGACCAGTCTGATTTGAGAAAGGGGATTTTAAAATAGGGATTATAAAAAATAATAATAACAATAAATATATATGATTTTTATCATTATATGATGAATGTTTACACACACTTTCAACACACATTTATGTTCAAACAACTTGTATAGTCGATTTTTGCATCAGATGACCCCGTTCAAATATATTACAATTCAGAATTAGATGTTTTTGCAGCTTAGTTTCTTTTTCACTGGGGAGGGAATTTTGCTTTGTTTTTAACTCAAAAGCTCAAGAGAATATGATAAAGCATGATATGATCCTTGTCTAGCCCCATGAAATTAACCAATGAATAGCCACAACCATCACAAAGCCACTAGCCCCTTGGTGACCAACTTGACAGGAAATTAAACTAAGCAGGAATGAACTTGAGGTTCTTGGTTTAGAGTTTGCGGTGGATAATTAGCGTTATCAGTGCCCACTGAGGCAGTTCTAAAGCAGTGCTAATTAAGGCCCAATTAATAATGACCACAGCAGGAGAGAATCATGATAAACAAAACAGCCCCTGCATCATCTCTTCCAATTCATTTCCACCAGTCATTTCACCAATCGCACAGATTTGGAAGCTGCTAGTATTGAATGATGTTCTGGTCATGAGGTGCTTCTGATACTGGTAGTAGTGGGACTTAGGTGACTGTTTGGCGCTTGTAATTAGCCAAGAAGTCATTTGTAAGAGAGAGCAACCTCAGACCGCATAATTTGTCTTGTTTCTTCCTCTAATTTCCCTCACTACATCCTCCCATGCAGGTCATTATTTTCACTTTTCATTAGTGGAGATCAATAAAGCAAATCACGTTCCAGTTAGCGAGCACATGTGCTTTGTCTCTTACCCCACAACTTCTATAACACCACCCCAAACCTGACCCCAGTTGTGCCCACTGGTGCAAACAAAGAGCTAAAATTTGCTGGGTGTGGGTGGTTGGTCTGTAGAGCAGATAAACCTACCAGGTGGCTGATTACAACCTCGGCACAGATAACACTGTTGCTGCCCAGTATCGCAGTAACAGCAAAGCTGAATAATAACCCAATAAAACTTAATTAAGATTCAATGACCTCTCTGGTTTAATAATGAAGACAGTGGGATTTGCAGCAGGAAATTAAAACTGAGAACTTATGGCACTGCAGGGGAGTTTGGTCAGTGAAAAATCTATTTTTAATACTGTACATTATTCTTCGTTGATCTCATCCTCAAGATTGGTCTTTATTCTGATTTTAATTTGTTGATGCAAGATTTTAAGAAATGAAATGCATTTTCTTTTAAGTTTCTCTTTAAACAGAGACTTTTGAGAAATTAAATAGGCTTTCTCTGGGAGGCATATCAATTCAAATGCTATCGGCAGGACATGTATACCTGCAGCTGCAACTTACCTAGCACAGTGAGTCGAGCTGGACGAGACCTCATGGCAGCCTGGATGGCCTGGCACTCGAACACGGCATCGTCCGTCAGCTCCACCCTCTGGATGCGAAGGTGGTGTTCGCCAGATCCGTGATCCCCGACCACAGCATAGCGAGGGTAACCTGGAAAACAGGGACGGGTTAATGCCCCGAGACTGTCAGTGACTGCTTTAAAAATGTGTTTTTTAAACGCTTCTGGGGAGATAAAATCCAGGGAAATTGTACCTTGTCGGTTTCAGAGCAGTACTAACTTAGCACCTGAATTAAAGTGGCTTTTTAGTCACTTCATGACAGTGTAAAGTAATCCTTGAATGCCACAGGGAGGTAGTGTTGGCGGCTGATGCAACGCTGGCTGTTTGTTAGCAACCGCCACGATATCAAAGGACATCAGTTGAATTTATTGTATATTATTTGTATATGAGATCTCTAGAAGGGATAATTAAGTTGAAGATTTTGTTCGCTTTCATGGATGTGTGAAAAACAATAAAAATAACCATTTCTTTTCTTAACAATTTCGTCTTGCATAATCCAAATGCTTTTCACTCTTTTTCTGCCAAGCAAAAAGATTAACGACTTGTGTCCCTCAGGACAGTATAAAAAAAAAAAAAACACACAATGTGAGGCAAGAATCGGTGCAAGAACATCTACTGTATGACCTTTCAAAAATGTACTAAAATAAATGATACATGAACAGATGTGTGATGCTTTCTAATGGTTAGGAGTGAGACTTTCTGCCAGTTGGAGTGAGACTCTGTGCCGGTCGGAGTGAGACTTACTGATGATTGAGGTGAGATGGTTGTTGATTGAGGTGAGGCAATCTGCTGGTTTTGCTATAATATGTTGAGCTGGTCCTCCGGCTTGCTGCTCTAGGTGTTAGCACTTAGTAAGCAGCACACAGAGCCAAGAAGATTGAGATGTGTTCCACCGATGCAGAGGAATGGTGATTTGCGGTTTAATAATACACTCAGCAGGATGTATTTCAGGGAAAACTGACTGTTTTACAACAGCAAGCAAATCCGGGGGCCTTTAAAACACATCAGCAGACTATTAGCCGGGAAATTTGCATAGGGAGCGAATGCTGAAGCTTGGTTTGTTAATATAGAAAATGTAAAGCAGGGGAGGAGTGGTGCGACTGCGGCGTACTTTGCGGTACATTTCCGCAACCTCTCTGTGTGAATGTCTTTGACAGATCTCAGGAGGCAAAATACTCCTAATTATGAGAGATTTGCAATTTACCGTGACACCCCTAAAAAGCACTGTCATTGCTGTTAGTGCAGTTTCTCTTTCCAAGTCAAGGCGGTAATTGATAGCTGATGGGCGATACGGATTTAATGGCGTCAGAAGCTGATCTCAGCGTATTTCTCTACAGAAGCAAGCTCCGTGCGTTTATCCCTCGATTTATTTCAATATAGCTTTTTATGTGGCTAAATTTACACCTTCAGAAGTGATCTGGCTTCCAGTTCCTGCTTCCAGTCTCCACGGAGTAGCCATTTGAATCTTTGCCAGTGAATGACCTGTGGCAGCATATTGATTTTTTACAGCATCCATCGATATGATTCATGTTCGCTCCAGAGAATTCTCTGTGACATAATCGTCATGCACCCTTGTGCTCTCGGGGCGCTCAACGCCAGCAAGTCCATTTTCTATTTAAAGTGTTGTTGGCTTCGAAAAGCCTATCTGCTTTTCAAACCGAAAGGTTTAGAACAGCATGTGTGTTTGTGGTTGATTGGGTTTATATAACTGACTCCACTTGTTTAGAGATGTATCACCCGTTGTCAAATTGAAAGGGCGTCCTGATATCACCTATATCTCTTCGAGTACTGTGTGGTACCTATTTCTGAGCTCTACCACGGGGCTATTACTGCAGCCATCATTGTAATCTACAGCAATGAGGCTTGAAAGAGGGATGTGCTTTAACATATTGCTGTAGAAAGGAGTGAAAAATAGACTGGACTGGACTAATGGCTTTTAAGTCCTTGAGCCTGGCTGTTGAAATCACTGTGCCAGAAAATGCCAATTATTGCCTGTTGCCTCATTGGATCCCATTCACTTTTAATAGACCATGAAGTGTCTCTCATTTTCCCTATTGAGGAGAGAGCAGCAGACGATTATGGTGCAATGTGTTTTATCTGCCCACATACAGCTTTTAATTTCTCTAAGTGAGTGGGAGACAGAAAAGAGGCAGGATAACCCAAAAAACAAACATTTAATAAGCCATCAAAACAGACTGTGCCCACATCCATTTAGCCGACTACTTTGGAAAGTTGTTTTGAAGGTCTTTCAAAAATATGGCGATATTTAATTTGTTAAGAAGCAAGGCTGTTATATAAAAAGAACATTTTAATGTTGACACTTGCCAATCATACCTATATTTGGCCTCACTTTTTTAGTTTGAGAAGGTAGAATTGTTTGCTTGTTTTGTATCCGTGCAGCTCAAGAACAAACAAACAGAAAAGAAAAATCCCAAATTATCCATTTAATATGTCACTTGTTTATTCTAGATGTCCAGAAAGATTAAATGGAGAGATTTTCACTTACATTAAGTCTCATGCTTTTAAAAGCGATCTCATCATATGCCTACTTGAGTTCAGAAACTCTTAAACTGGGATTTCAAAGTCTGTAATCAGAGTTTCATTATGAACTCAAGCCTTAATTCCACATATAAATATCCTAGTTATCATATCCACAATAAATATACTCTGCCAGGCAGCATGTTACAATTGTCTCATTTGTGGCAGTCTTAGAAATAAAAAGTTAAATGAAACCTTACTCAAAACTCCATTATGCATTCCAACTGAGCCACCTTTAGTAATATAATTAACCTTGGCAACTGTCGGCTTACAATTTAAGGTCTGTAATGTGAACATATAGCCAAATCAAGTGCTGTTTATTGTGGCAGCCAATCAAAGCAAGGGAAGCAGACTGAGTCATTTTAATGGCCATTGACTTGGTTCAATACTGTGTTTATTCCTGATGAGAGATTGATGGGTTTGTTGCAGGCGGCATCTATTGCCACTTAATGCCTAGCTACAAATCTTGAGGTCTTACTTCTCAGATGGATGCAGAGTATATGCACTGGCTTCTAATGTCATTACTAATTTATCAAGCACTATTAATTCACAGTAATGTGCAAAATCAACTTCTTCAATATGGCTTAGCATTGACTTACTAATGGAACTACAAGACACACGTTCTGCCGAAATGCACTACTTTGACCCGTATAAATATGCACGATATACACAAAATAAATTATATATAATAATGCGTTATAGACATTATTTGTGTAAGCAACATTAAAATTCATTCATTCATTCTCCTGCTTAGTGGCCCACTTCTCTCCACTGCTAACAGGGGAGTTACAAGTTACACAAAAAAACCCTCAATAAAAATCAAATAATACAATTTTAGGCTTCCTAGAATGCTTGAAGTAGGGATTTATTTCTAGCAGTGATCAAGAATAAAATATAGCTAGTCTTTGTGCAAGCCGACACCAGTCAAATAACAAACAATGATTAACTGTGATCTAGAGATTACATCCACCCACCTGTATCATTATCTGAGCCAGCCTTTGTATACAAATGCACTGCCTTATAAGCCCAAATATTGTGCCTATCAGAGATGTTCAGGATGATACTCATTTCATCTCTCCTCCGGACACCTCTTAGATTAATATATCATTATATTAATCACGCATGCTTCACCCAAGAAATGCACAGCAGAGGATGTCAGAGAGAAAAATGAAATAATTCTGTCATTGATCACAATGAATCCCTAAGACAACCCACGTCAAGCAAAGCAAACAATATAAAATAGCCCCATTAGAGTTAATGAATCCATCAGGACAGGAAAGGATTAGTCTTTATGTCAGATCGATGGAAGGGGGAAAGGACGTGAATGGAGACGTGACGCAGTGATTAATGGTCAGGGGAGTGAGCGAGTGTATCTGCCTAACGGCTTCAACCGAGGAGATGATTGAAGGAAAATGTGTTAATTACATACACAAATACAATTTTGTTCCATTTGGGTTGTTTCTGAAGATTCAGGGCACAAAGATTTCAATATATTTTGTAGAAAGCAGGGATGGTAAAGTGTGGTACTTAAGTTCCAAGTCAATACTAACCAACACGATTTAAAAAGGTTTAATGATACCAGAGAGCAAGGATAATTTACCCTCACATATACCTTAATTTACCTAAATCTTGCCTACTTGAGGTATGCGGTGTCCAAAAACAAATCTAAAAATACATTCAGCCAACTCTGAATATGTTTAAAAGGATGCCCATTTTCCTCCAGTTGGTATGATTCATTAGGGGTCTTCATGAAATGTTGGTAACATACTCTGGTTACAATTCCTCTGTGGTTGTGTAAAAAAACACCTTAAAAAATAAAGAAAAAAACAAATAAATTTATGGATTAAATTATATGGATTGTTATTGTAATATCCATGCCCACTGGATTCTTGTCAATAGGTTAAGTATGCGCTGATGGCTCTGAAGTAAACTAAACCTGGAACAGAAATTGCTTTGAAACAGGTTATGTTCAGAGAGTAAGTTGTTATGTGGTTACTTACATACACTGAAAGTTACCTTGAACTGAATATTGAATTTATTCACTTACTTATTCAATTATTTACCCTTAAACATACCTGGGTATTTCACATAACCTGCTTTCTGGAATTCCCCCGTTACCCTGATTGATGAGCAGCTGCTTTCAAATATTTGCATGACTATGGCGTAACCCCAGGTACTGTACATGGCGCCACATTCTCAGGTTACGACAAACACAGAAAGTTATTTTTTCCAAATAAAGCAATATTTTCCCAGGTAAAAGTCAGAACCTTGGGCATCATACGTCTCTGATCTTATTATGAAGTTGAAACAATGTCAATATTTAATTTAATTAAATTTTATAATTTTTTTAGCACTTAGAAATAGCACTTACTAATCTTTTAACATTGTTTGTTTAGCTTTATTAATAATTAGTATTAATGTTTCTCTAAACACAACCACTTTTTACTAAAAACTGGTATTGAGAATTCTGAAACTTTCTGGCATCGATATCAACTACTGAAAATTTGATCCTCATAGCAATGAACATTTGACATTGCTCTGTGACTATAGAGCTTCCTATAGATTTTTTTCTTTCTTTTTGCTCTCCCACAAAATGTTGGCTTTGAGCTGAGCAGCACAAATCCAAAAGCTACTGTTTGGATTACTGATGTGCCAAGAGTGTAAATAAAACAATGCGTCAAAATCAGAATCAGCATGCTGCTCGGCTCTTTACGTCCAAGATTGCTTGCGCCGTCTCCCTCTCTGTTTGGGTATTCACGTTTACACCAGCAATGCACACAATGCATATTCATGAATTTTATTTGTGTGTTTGTGACAGCCTTGAGCTGATGTCTTTAATTAGAACCACGAGCGAAAAAGGACTTCCACCAAGAATGGGGGGACCGATACGAATCAGGCTCTTTTGTCTGCTGATTTATTAAACATATTGTTTGCGATTTCTCATTTTAATCAATGTTCTCCCAAACTGAAACCGCACTGGATGAGACAAGCGTCTTCTATGAATAGCTGAGTAGGCTGATATTGAAATGTGTAGGGTTTGTATGAGCTGTTGTACTCGCCTCTTTTTTTTATGTGTGCAGCTGCTAGCTTGGAGTACATAGTCGTAGATGTGTCAATTTTCTTTATTGGACGCAGTGTTACTTGTTGACGCAGGCAAGACTGATAAAAGGAGCAGCTGTGCTGAGTTTTTTTTTTTTCTGTGAAGTGTCATTCATGTCAAAGCAGTGCACCTCCGCCCTTGTACCCGAAGCTTGCTTTTAAAGTGCTCTTTTGTCTAAAGCACGGGCTCTCGGCAACTCAAAGAAAAAAAATTACATGCCATAAAAAAAAAGAGAGAGCACAGAACTTCATTGAAATTCTTCATGAAGCGCTGGCCCTCTGAGCGCTGGCCCGCCATTGATCCGCATAAAGAGCTAGATGGGGCTGGCTCGCCTCGGATTGGGTCGGCCCTCGGCTCCCGGCCGTGACTGTTAAACTGCAGCTGATGTGCCGTTAAGTGCCGCTCTCTGTCTCTCTTCTCATAATCGTGAATCCCGCAAGCGCAGAACCTCTTCTCACCTCCCAACCCCAACCCCCGGCTTCAATTCACCCTCTCTTCCTCTTTGACCACTTTTAAAGCTCTTCTCCCAGTGTTTACACTGCCAGGGCCCGGCTCCCAGGAGCCTGATAATGACAAACTTGGGAGTGGAATGGATTTATCAGGGCTCAGTTGCCTATTGGGGTCTAATTAAAGGCCACTATCAGTGCTAAAATGGCACAGGGCAGCGGCCACTGAAGGTCAGAGGCAAATAGACCTGTGATCTCCAGTGGAATACATATTTAATTTTAAGGATAAGCTCAGCTACTGTTTTTAAAGAGACCAATTGGGTTTTACGTCATGCTTTGCACTGGAAATATCCCAGGATGCGAAGCAGAGCTACATCTGTGATAGGAAAATGGAGTAAAGCGTTGGTTTACCCTTTATGCTGCTCATCGAGTTTAGGGAATGGTGCTATAGCTTCGAGACTTTTGTTAATCTACACTATTCAAAATGATGCTTACACCTGCTCTTTTCCCATAATGATTTCATGCTCTGTAATCCAGGAAATCCAATGTAAATGTCATAAAGGGGGACCAACTGTTTCCGACCAACCTGAATATGAATATGAAGTTTGCGATGGTAAAAGTCTGTAGGCGGATGGAATGGGAATCCAATGGTTGTTAGCACGAATTAAGCAATCAACTTAGCCAAACAAGCAGCACTTTGCAAGTGGGGAAGAGCCACACATTTCACAAGCTATTAACCGTTAAAAGTACTTAAGAGGTTATATTTTAGTTGCTCTTGTCCTTCTACGCCTGACACCAATTGGACAGTTTTTAAAAAGCAATCACACCCTACAGCTTAAACTTGTGTACCAAAGTCAGCTTTAATTAGCAAAAGCCTTGTTTAAAACCAATTTGGTTATTTGAGAGGCAGATGAAGACTGGCTGCTAACTGAAGTGTAAAATTCTATCAAATTTGCTGGAGCTGTGGCTACTTTTTGCTTTTTACAGACTGATTAGAATAAAATGTTTACATTACAGCATGGCTTTTTTTGTACAGTTGATTAAATTAAATCATTGACTTCTATGTTGTGAAGCTAGTTAAGGTTGATTGACTATTACAGTCTCTTTAGCAATATTGTAAAGCTAGATGACCAGGATGTTTTTTTTTTTTTTTGTATAAATGGTTATGTCGACCAGCATGGTCTAAAGATGTGAATATCACTAGCTAGTCAAACAGTATAGTGAGGATGACTTCTAGTTAACCAACATAGTTTGTCAAGTTAAAATGGTTAAGCAGTTAGGAATTAAGAACCTTTATTGGGAAACCAGCATCAAAATCAAAACTTAAACTGGTAATGTTTTCACTGATGTTACCTATAAGTTCTCTCCCAACGCCCAAAGCGAGGCCATCTTTGATCCAGAGCACCACACCGTGGTAACCAGGGATGGAGCAGGGGAGTGTGACAGGCTGACCAGCCACAACTACCAAGTCTTGAGGCTGCTGCGAGAACATGGCATTCACACCTGAAACAAAAGAGACAGAAACTGAGACTTAAACTTTAATGTTTTAACTAACATTCCACTTTAATGCTTCACAGACATCCATTAAGAAGTGGTTTAATGTTACATGATCTAATTCAGAGAATTTATTCAATGAACAACTCTCAAGTACTCAAGTGTGATTAGCACGCAATGCTGAAGTGCACCAAGGGCCTCTCTTCAGCCTGTCAACACTGCATCTTTCACACAGAAAAATACCTAAAGCAAATGAAGTTGAACTCCATTAGAGATGAGTGGCCTGAAAAGGCTGTCAACAATAACCTCTTGAGAACCTCTTAAAGAAAGCTGTCACAGATACGAGAATATAGAAATAGAAGGAGAGGGGAAAAAACCTATGGTCTCATTGCATAAACGTACCTTTGTGCACCTTTTAGACCAACAAGTACATATCACTGCAGTTACTGAAAGAAATGAACACCGGAGGCAGTACAATTCTTACACATACCTTCATCCGCTTAATAAAATGTGCCAGGGTTCCTGTATTGAACCTGTGTTTTAGCAAGACTAAAAACTGTGGTGATGCACATAAAAATGGTAAAAATGGGGTTGCACAAGTACATGGAGATACATGTTTTTATAAGACCAGGCTGAAAAAAATGAAACCTTCAGAATCAGCAGTATTCCTGTATCTACCCACAGGTGGGCATGGAGATACCAGCACAAAGATACATGTCACTCGGGGGGTCCAGGTTTGACTGGTTAGCATTGACAGCTGGCCCCAAAGATTTCTGTCTCCAAAGGGAATCTAGTTAGAAGACAAATGTCTTGTATTTCAAACTCCAGTGGTACATATTGCATGTGCAGTCACAAACATGTACGCTCAAAAATACAATGGTTGACATCAGCTATCAATATTGCAATGAGCTGTCTCAGTGGAGAGATGACGAGTTTCTTGCTGGCAGTACTGTATAATGGGAGTCACACTGGCAGTCATGCTGAACTCTGCAGCTGTCCCTGATGTGCGCCTATCTAGAATTGGAGAAGATGGCTCATATTGCTCATTCCACTCTAAATCTCAGTGTACTGTTTAATCAATACTCATTTCTGTGGAACACTTACCACCCTCTCAGTTTCTTGACGCACTATATGTGTGCGTGTTTCAAACATAGTTATACTTTACCAAAAATGTTTTGCAAAAAATTGACTTTGAGAGATGTCTTTGGCTTGTACTGTAATATTCAACAAATATTTGAAAATGTAATATGATATTGCTAAAAACAAGGTCAAAACAGTATTTAAAATATCATGATAAGTCAGTGTAACCTTTTTTATTTTCAAATAATTTCAAATGTTAAAGTGGTTCATAAAAATGCTTCTGTTTCGTTTTTCCCACCAAAGTGTAATAGAGACGAGGTTAAAGTTTAGTGGATATTTGAGGTATATTTTGCTACTCTGCTTAACCTGTAAAATATTATTTATTGATTTATTTTCCTTTTGAAGCACTGCTTTTGTTAGCAATTCTGAATCTTTAGCAATGCATACAAAGAGAAAAAGCACTGAATTTTCTTTGCACGATCAATAGGTTAAATATATGTAACCAAGTTGCATATGCCAATTTATGCACACTTGTACACCATTTGGACATAATTGGCAGTTTTTAGTTAGTTATTTAGTGCCTCTTGGCTTGATAGCAGTTAAATAAATAAAAATTACGTCTTAAATATTTTCTGTTCCGCTCCGCCAAGCAGTTTTTTGAACACAAGAACATGCTGCATGTGAATGCACCCCAAGAAACATAAGCCTAATTCAGTATAATTATGCAGGTTTGAGGCTGATTCGTTCAGATGACCCACCGACAAGTCAATTATAAAAATATGTAATCTTGCACATTCCTTTTGGAGTTAGGGTCAGTATGTAGCAATTATCTTTATCTGAAAACAGCTGGGTGCTAATTCTCTGTTTAGTCAGCTATGGACACGTCTCTGCAGAGTGAGTATGTACTAATACCTATAAAATATGACATTTTCTAGATTAATGCTGAATTAAACACACAGGCAGAAAATAATTAATTGCCAGAATCTAGTAGGATGCCTTTAATGCTGCGAATTCCATGGATTAGTAAACAAATCAGTCATACCTCTGTCCTGCCTCCAGTAAAATGTGATGAATGGCTTGTTAAAAGCTAAACACGAGTCCACAGATTGATTTATACAAATTCTCCCTGGCGAAATCCAGCGTCTGCTGCTCCAACAAGCTATTATTAAATCAACAACTGCAAAGATGCACTATGAATTCTTATAAATATATTGGGCTGTTCATCTTTGAAGGCTAGCGGGCTTGCCTGGACACTGCGGCGTTTCTCATTCTGTCGTTTCCTGCGCTGCGAGCTGGATTATTTGAATGACTGTGTGTTTGCTGTGAAGTTCCTCTGTAGATGACTCAGGTAAGCTCGCAGAGACTGTAGACGGAGGAGTTTATCTCACTGCCGTGAATCGCAACAGACCTGATTCAGCCGAGAGACGTCAGGTGTTCACTTGCCTTGTCGCATTTATAGCGATAGACGAAAGTTGTGTCTTATTGTCTTGTCCATTCAGTGCAGTAATTGATTGACCCCTTCGTTGTTGCATGTTAACCCATGATTTTCTTCAATACACACCACCATCACAGATGAGTTTGATTAGGACAGGACTGATGCTCTTTGGACTTCCAGCACGTTTCTAATTATGATGACGACCGTTAATTATTTTTAATATGGCTAAAGGCTAATTGGAATACGTGATAGACTAGAGTAAATATAGTAGTAATGGAGAGACTGTTTTTCATTAATCTCATGACCTCTGAACTTTGCTGAAAGTTTTTAGTTTCGGTCTTCATTCCACAATCACAAATTTGTTTCTATTTTAGCAAGCCCACAGAGATAGAAAATAGTGTTTTTTATTGGATGACACATTGACAAGGTGTTTCCTCACCATAACTGTATATAGCATAGTGTAAGATTAAATGAATAAAAATAGGAAAGCACACAGTTCTAGCTTATTTGCAGCCCTTTAATAGTTAGCTACAGTAGCAACTCACGCAGTAAGTGCAATGAATTATTGTGTACTAACAATAGTCTCATAGCTGCTCTTTGACTTACAGTAAATGGCTAATTTGCTCAGAATCATTCAATAGCAGTCCTTTGACAATTATCATCATGATTAATACATTTATTAATACATCTATACTATTATAATGTTACAATGCCTAAATTATTTGCAGAAACATTCATTTAATTATAAGCACTTACTGCATGGGCAAAATTTTAATGTTCATGCATACTGTATTATTTATTTATTAGTCCTAATATATGGTGCAGTTCACTGAATGCTTTAGTTATGTTTTCTTATATTTTGCCTATTCATTTAAATTATCTTTCCACCTCTATGAATAATAATAAAAAACTATTTAATTATTTAATTGCATCCGAACACTCATATTGCTTGTAGATGTTACTACACTTAGGGTGAAGTGAATCTGTGGCAAACTGAATTGAATGGGTATGATTTGGAAAAACACACACATCTTAACAAAAGGTCTAACAGTTCATAACGCATATCAGAGCAAAAACCATGCACTGAGGTCAAAAGGTACTGCCTGAAGAGCTGAGAAACAGGTTTGCACCAAGTCACACATCTGTGGAAGAGTTCAGAAAAATAAATCTGCTTCACTGGAGGGTCACAGAAGCTTGTAGTCTTAATGGAAGAACTTTGAAACAACCAGGACTCTTCCTAGATCAAGCCTCGTGGCCAAACTGAGCAACTGATGGAAAAGAGCTTTGGTTACCGTGGTGACTAAGAACCTGATGGTCACTCTATTTGAGCTCCATGATCATAGGTGGAGATAGAAGAAATCCACGAAAGGACAAACATCAATGCAACACTTCATCAATCTGGACTTTATGGAGGTATGGGGAGACTCAATCCTCTCCTCCGTTAAGACACATGAAAACACACATGGAATTTGCAAAGAAGCACCTAAAGGACCCTCAACAACAAGATGCTCTGGTCTGATGAACCTCAATTCTAAGCATCATGTTTGAAGAAAAAAAAGCTGTGCTCATCACCTGCAGAATACCATCCCAAAACTAAAATGTGCTGGTAGCAGCCTCATGCTGGAGGGCTGTTTTTCAGTGGCAGAGACTGAGGGTCTCATCAGAGTAGAAGAAACACAAAATATAGAGAGAGCCTTAAAGGAAACCCAGTCCAATGCAATTAGAATCTCAGAAAATGACCATAAGCACACAGCAAGATTGGCAGTTTAACATAAAGCAGCGTAACAAAACATGAAAAAATGAAGGGAGAAATTAAAAATGAATAAGAATGTATTTGCAAGGCACGGTTTGTTGATTAACATTTTTCCCCCTAAACTACCAGAAGTAAAGGTACAAAGCTATCACTAGGGTGGTATCTTTTCTAAAGTTTGTACCTGAAGGGTCCATTCTGGTACCTTAAAGGTACAAATTAGTACATAAAGGGTACATTTCAGAACCTAATAGGTACAAAAGTCTACCTTTTGAAAAGGTAACACACCAGTGACAGCTTTTGTTAGTTTATTTCTGAGAGTGTAGACTAAAATTCCCAGGCTTTCGGTCACCTCAAACTTGACTGACAAACAACAGGACAAGTTGACTAACTACATTTAAAAGTAAAAATGGGACAGCTGACAAAATGAACTCTACTACTACTACAGTCTGGTCATTAATGGGAAGTGGAGGTCTGTCAGGGAGGTTAACATATCCCTCCCCGCGATCTATTTCCAGCACTGCACCACCTGGTGCGTCCACTCGGACAGCAAAACACAGGCCTGTTTTATTTCCTCCGAACCACCTCAAGCGGCAGGAAAACATATGTAGGTCAGTCAAGAGGGGGATGTAGAGAAATGGGTAAAGAATAGCTAGGGTTGAACTGGGGGCTTAAGTTCGCCCACTGCGGTGGAGGCATTTGCACGCTTTTTCGAGCTCGGCGACGCTTCGGTCACATCTGGCAGCGTTCTGCTTGGATGCTCAGGCAGCCGGCCTCGAAGCGGACCCTTCCTTCTTCTCCCCCTCATCTTCTCTGCGATGGAGACCGCCAGCTGCACAGGCAGCCGTGCGTGGAGACCAGTGAAGTAGAGGCAACAGATTCCTGCACTCTCCTTCATACAGCGCTACTGCTTTATAATACCCCATGATCAAGACAGCAAAGCTAGGTGAGGGGGAGACAATCGAACAATAACAAGCAGCGTCCGGTCAGGGCGAATGCAAACATCTTGCTGATTATGAATGATTAATGCTAATGCAGCAGTGTGGGCAGAAGGGACACTTACCCTCTGTATAACTGCTTTATTTAGTGTGAACGATAAACTATAGCGAGCTCTATTACTATTACTCAGTAGTTTAATATTAAAGGTTACAATTAAGAGCAGAGTACAAACCTATTTATTTGTAGATGTAATAATCTACAGTTCAAAAAACAAAACAAACAAAAAAAAGTCATTTTTATTAAACTACCACAACTAATACCGCTAAAGGTACAGACCACTGAACAAGTTGTAAGAACAAAACAAACAAAAAATAATTTAGGTTTTATTTATTCACATAATCATTTCCGAAGTCACGATTTAGCAAATGTGAAACTGCAAATGTGTCATTCATTTATTGATGAACAAAAGAGACATTAAAACACCGTGTGTTAATGGGAAAGTGTCTCCTTTGTGATCCAGTCAACCATTTCTGGCGCCATTTTAGTCACTTTTGCTGCGGTTACGGGTGATCGTCACGAACGGGATATGAGCTTGACTTCAGTTGCACGCTTATACAGGCAGTTTTCAAGCCACTGTCGAAAGCTGCTGCATGAACCGGACACTTCAAGTCTCACACCTATAAATAAACACGACTGTCACACTCTAACTCTGACAGTCATTATGCCGGTGGCATGCTATCTTTTGAAATGAAGGAAGATGGTCAGGTGTAGCATGTTGATATTCCAGGCATGTGTCCAGGATCTGTTTCTCCTGCAGGCAGTGCCTTGAGGGTCTCTCCTCCCTCCAGCTGCGTACAGACGCAGTTAAAAACGACCGTACTGTGTTCAACCCGAATGCTCTTAAAACTGAATCTCTTCACTTTCAGGTACAACTACACCGTTCAGGTTAACAAGTTTTGAGTGAATGGGGCGTCTGGACAGGAGTGCTTTTTTTCTTCACAAATTGCATCAAATTTGTCCTTGCCCTCCCAGGCTACATCACGGAGGTCACTTTGGTTTGGGTGATAGTAGTCTTGTATAGCTAGACATCCTAGAGCTGAGAGAAGGCAGCAAATCAGAGTGAAGCCCACTAGGTTGAGTTTTTTTGTGTGAAAAATGTGTCAGGGGACTGATCTGTAGGTCTGAGATAAAAAATTATAAATGATAGGATTTCAATTTATAAAGTAAACTTTGAGCATGTGATAACTGTAAAGAGATAATTACCGAATCATCTGTCGTGCATTTGTGATACATTGAACTATTTGTAATGAAAATATGGTGATACAATTATTTAATGTGAGAATATCATTACTTTTTGAATGTAAAGTAAGTGCTACGGAATGATGCAATAGCTTGAAAAGGCTATTTAGTTCAGCTTACTAGGATACTTTTTTTCTTCTTTTTGAGAATAAGTCTGTTCAGAATCCAATTAAATCAGAAGTTGTTTTGTCCTTGCAAAGCGTATTTAGCTTTTTTACTGACAACATTCGTGGGATATTTTTTAACAAATTTGTTGATGGAAATTTTGCTAGCGATACATTTTGATTTATCGAACCTGACAGTTTGATTTTGACGGACTTGGACAATTTCCGTCAATAGCGTTTAACCTAGGCCTTTACTTTTTAAGATCGCACTTGTGAATGGATTGCCACAAATTTACATCATATAGGGCGGTAAAGAGCGCTGTCCCTTTAAGAAAACAGAAGCGAGGTCGATTATGTTATTCCCCAGCAGGGAGTTAATTAGCATTCCTGCCTCCTGTAATATTAGTGATATGCCGTTGAGAGTGTAAAAAAAAAAACAGAATATCCAACTGTCGTAACCCCTTAACCACCAAAACAACATTATCTGAATGCCAGTGTATCAAGATTGAGTTGATTTAGCTTTGGCTGTTATAATGATGATGCAGAACAGATGGCATGGAAAGAGATGAGGCCACAGCAGGGGTGTTATTACCTCGCAGGTTAGTTCAGCTACAAAAATGTTGTTTGAAAAATTATTTATACAATTAAATATTGGATAATTATGAAGAGAATTTAATATAATTGCTGCTTGCACACACATATACGGGGTGTTGCACTCGGGAGAATTACCTCCTCTCTGTCTATCTAGATTACACTTATGTGTGTTTATAGTGATGTTTGTTGCCATTTTTAACATGTGCTTTAAGATACGACATGATTTTACTAATGCCAATGCAAATATATATTGCTATATTCTTTGTATTGCTGTTTATTTTATTTAGCAAATTGTATTAATTGGCCAGTGCTCATTTGTTTGTTTGTTGCTTATTTAACATGTTTCTTTACTTGTTGATTTATTGCAGTGTTAAGTAAAAGAGTACGCTATTTTTTTGTAAATATGGCTATGCATACGTCAACAAGCAAGTTTCAGAGATAAAGACAAACGTCTCATAAATCCAAACGTCATTTCCACAGCTTGCAGATTTAACCCACATACTCCAGAGATCCAGAGTTTCCATGTACTTCATTACTCTCAAACTGTATCCACGTCATCCTGTCATGTATTTTTATTTACTGCCACTTCTTTATTCTTGTCTCTTAAATCACCCTCCCGATCTTCGTTTCTCTCTTTATTTAGCAGAAATGATATACATCAGATTTACTACACAATTCAGTTCTCATACCCGAGGCCAAATATTCATATTTACAAATCGATATTATGAAAATCTAAACGGCTCAATCGGAATAAAAGCCCCAGTTGACATCTGTTATCCGATGCGTGTTTTCCCAGACTACAAAGTAAATGTGTTTAGCCAATCCCAGCAGCCTCCTCCCTCATTTTCGCTCTCCCTGTTCTGTTTGCACTTGTTCTTCACACCTTGACAAGGTTCAGCAGTCCCTTTAGACAGATTGGATTATGGGTATGCTTGTTTAAGTGAGGGGAATAGACAGACTCAAACTGATGAGCCAGGGATCATTATGGGCTCTGTAATGTTTTCATCTCACTCTGTGGTAATTTGTTTACCCTCCAACAGCGCTGGCAGTCCACAAACCCCTGCTCTATTTCATCTGGCAATAACAGAGATGTGACGGCCCGACGCTCTCAAAACTCACCCTCTGTGAATCATGACAAAAATTACTCTCAGGGCAGTATGGCATAGCCACTCGAAGAGACTAATCACTGACTCTACAACACCTCGGCTGGGAACACACACACACACACACACACACACACTCCTAATCAGAGAATATTACCTCTCACCGTCCATTCCCATATTCCCATTTCCTTCTAACCAGGAATTGTGTGTACGTTTAGAAGATGTGTCGGTGGAGTACTGAATCGGTAAGTATCTTAGGCTAATGTTGCAACCACAGATGTTTGTCTCCATTAAGAAAGTCTAATTAGGGATAGGAACTCAACGATTCCCATTCCCAAACTGTTCCGTTAACGAGTCTAATGAATAAACATTTGGTGATGAATGCATACAATTCTGTAACAAATTTGAGAAAGTTCTTGCAAAAGGTGTTCGCACAGACTTTTTAATGGCATTTCAGTCATTTTTGAGACAAGCGTAATCCAATAACCGGCCTTAATTATACACACTTAATAATTACTACCTAACAAGCAGTATATTTAATTTCTAAAATGTTTATCTTTATCTCACTGTTATTTTTACATTGCATCTGTTTGATTCTGTAAAACAAACTGGCTTATGAGATTCATTTAATTAGCAATTGCTAGCTGTGCAGTCTGTCTTTGAGTCACTTAAACTTGCTGAAAGCGACTATACTGGTTTTGTTGCATGTTTTTCTAACTAAAAAGAATGTGCTTAAAAGAGTCAGGAATCAAATTGCAGTGCTTGCACTATAGATTTTAAATTCTCTAAAATTTAAGGCCTGTAAGATAAATTTATTTAGGAATCAGGCTGCAGTAGTCACATCGTATGTTGTGTTTTTTTAATGAAAATTAACCAGTTTAGAACAGTTATTCATTCAGGAATTAGATTGCAATGTTACATTGTACACTTTGATTCGATACAAATAACTGGTATGGCATGATAATGTTAATGTATTTTTTCTTGGCAAAAAATATTTGTTATGGTGCTGCTGCTGGAAACAAGCACAGGAACTTGCTTCTGCCAATGCATACGGTAATATGGAGCTGTGAGTATTTAAGACATGCTGCTGCACAAATAAAATAATCCATAATAGATATATACAGGTGGACAGCTGGGGAAGGTGGAGGGTTACAGAGGGACGCACTGCAAATATTCAAGAGGATGCTAACCAGCCCCTTTGACTATGTTCACAATTGGCATATTTTTTGAAGCTGCCAGCATCTGTTTTACATTAGAATCCTACAGAGTAAACCATGTTTTCAAAAAAGTCCTCAGCGTTTTTTAAAACGCCACCGCTGGCATCTTTTTCTACAGCTCTGAGCGTCTTTTCGAGTTAAAAAAAGTTAAACAAAGTTGACCTGTGATCAAGCGACTAGCGAGATCTATCGTTTCCATAACAACAACAAAAATCGGAGAAGCTGCCCTAAGATAAACTGATCATACTGGTCTCGGTGCGCGAGAAACATTGTTGTGAATCTACATTTTCTTGGCAAGGGCCAACTTTTAATGCTTTCTTGACACTTCTGAAGCACACCGCGCAAGGCTACTGTTGCTATAGCAACAAAGGACGCTCTCAGCTGCTGATGTTGCCAGCATTTTATTTGTCTAAAAAAGCACTCGTAAACTTCAGAAAAGACGCCAAGTGTGAACGGAGCCTTAAGCGTAAAGAAGCAAACTGCATTGGAGTCAATCGGCTTGTGCCATTTAACATTGTGAATATTTTCAGTTATGTTAAGAACCAACCAGTCTGAATGAACAGAACTAGACAGAATTACTAGAAAATATATATTTGAGATGTAGTCACAAAGCATTTTTGCCTGTGTAAAGATGTAGTTGCGCCGTCCACCAGCAGGGGCTGACTGCTCATCACTGGCCCCACACTCTCTGTCACTGATATGGATTCACAGCATGATTAAGCTCCCTATCCATCAGCACCCATGGGCACACGCTGAACTGGAAGCCTTCATTTAGCCAATAGCATGAGAAGACCGTTTCCTAATCCTTGCTGTTTACCACCGGGACAGTATGCCGTAGCGCCTCTAGACTAATTAGAGAAGGCTAGAAATGAATAAATCTCAGCATTATTGTTTCTCTCTGTGCTGTCACACTAAACCTGGCTGAAATTAGGAATCACCATACACACCGCATTTGTCGGCTTTGTGTCCTTTGGCTCAAAGATGAAAAGCCCATCACGGAAGACAGATAGACAAATTAGACCAGCGGCAGACACGGTTTCAGTATGTACCTGCTGGCTCAGACTCAGTGTTATTTGAAGGCATAATAACAGGGACAGCCCTGCTGGAGCTCCGCTAATCCAGACCTGGGGACCCAGGCGAATGCAAACACAAATGGTGTCTGAGCCAAATGATGCTTAATTGAATTCTGCCTATTGGGCCGGAGCTGATGGCCAGATCAATCAGCGCCCTGCATCTCCCTCGCTGTAGCCGCTGAATCCTGCGTTTATCAGTGCATCATCCTGCCTGCATTTCTAATACCAATCACTTAAAGCTTAAACAGCCTTGTGGACGAGTTAATGGCTTTGACCTGTGAAACCATTTCCAGTGACCAGTGCCTCAGTTGCTAAATGTAAATAAACCTCTCCTCAGGCATGATAAAAAATACTATTTTCCATTACGATTGCTGGTCTGAAAGGAATAAATATATACAACCTATGGTGATATTACTAATTATAGTACTATGGCTGTGCCGTGGTATTAGATGTTATTACCATGGTACCGTATTCACATTCAATGGCATTTGATGGTAATTTAAAGCTTTTCAACAAATATAATGGTAATAAATTAGGCTATTAACTAAAAATAAATAAATAAGTTAATAAAATATTTGTTGACAAAGTACTAAAGTGACTTTATTATTTTATTATTTCTTCTAAACAAATGCAATGCAACATTTAAAGAGACTTATGCTTTGGGTGGGGTTGCCAATGCATTTTGGAAAAAAAAAAAAAATCTTTTCACAAGGTTTATGGATGTTTGCATTGAGTGAAAATGTAGACGTGTCTTTTATTCCTTGTGCGAAACAATACATCAAAAGCAAGTTTCACACATGGAAGAAAATGCCTCATCAATCTAAACGTCATATCCGTAGCTTATAGACTTAACCCCTCATACTCTACAGATCCAGAGTCTCCTTATTTTTCATTAATCTCAAACCGTATGCACATCATCCTGTCGTGTATTTTTATTTACTGCCACCCAGCACTTCTTTATTCATCTCTCTTAAATCACTCTCCCAACCTTGACCTGGATGTGTTTGCGAGGAAGAGCTTTATGTGATTGACAGGGAAGATTTATGCCCGCGTCCTTCCCCGTGGGGGACGGAGTTGTGCTTCTGGCCTTAGACGCTTCCCGCCAATCACTCATGGCCCTCGCTAATCTGCACACGGTATTCAGCTCCAAGGTGCAGGGCCTGATTGACGCTCTTAATTATCTGCTGTGCAATCACTAATTGGACAATGCAGCAGAAGTGTGGAGAGGATCAACAATTAATCAGCAGAACTGTGCTTTGAAAGCTTGAGCTATTATTGCTCACAGTCAGGATACATTATTTTTATTTTTTAAAGAGAAAGAATTTCAGCCTAGCCGTGTGGTTTGAGCTGCGGATTGATTTTGCATTCTGGAAACTGTCACGTGATTACATTTTTTGTAAAAGTAAACCGATAAATGCTGTAAGGTGTTTGTTTTTCTCAGCTAAACTCGATAATTCTGTCATTAATTACTCATGTCGTTTGTATGACTTTGTAGTGGATTTTTAACTGTGTAAATGCGATCCATATTGTGCAGAATTGTGCAAGTCCTTTGAAGGTCGGAGGTAGTAAAGTTAACCCCTCAGTGGAATGTAACATATAAACATAATTTAGATTTAATCTTCATGTTCGTCATCCAAAACAAACAAAAAAACACCATAAATGTGGTCCATATAGCTTGTGCTCTATAGTACTAGTTTTCAGAAGTTGCACCATAACTTCATGCCATTGAATCGTAAATCAGTAATCACTCATTTAGATGAGATCTAACTCAAAGTCTTGAACAAACAAATTCAAACATTTGATTTATCTTGATTTGGTTGTTGAGCTATTTTAAGACACAGAAAAGCATGGATTTGGAATAACAAAAGGTTGAGTAAATGTCAGAATTTATTTGTGGATGAACCATTTCTTGAAGCGAATTGTTTTAGTATTCAACTACTCTAAATGAAAAGTACAATAAATGACCCAAACACAGACAATTGTCATCTTCGCTAACTGTCCTGCATGCTCAGTGTAGCACCAAAGCACTGCTCCACATCCACACCTTGAAAATCTGCCAGAGATCTTTCCAGACCGATGAATGCATAATTCATATTGAATTTGGGGTCAGTGCTAAATGAATTGGTCTATAAGAGCTCATTCATTTCAGAGAAGGTGAGGGTTTATAGCTGGGTCACTGCCACCACGACAGATCAAATTCTATTAAAATGCTCATTCTGTGATTAGCTAAGAGTTTTTTTTTTACTGTGTGAAGGCGTGGAAAGTTGGCATTTCAAGATGCAAACAGACATACATTTATATGGAAAAGCAGAAAGTGAGAAGGAGGACAGTATGCACTTTTTTTGCCATTTCCGTGAGGACAGAAAGGGTAGAATTACATAAAAAGCAAAAAGGAATTACATCAAAAACTTGTTTTTCCTTTGTGCTTATGTGGAAAGATGACATTTCAAGATGCAAGTGCGTGAGAACAGACTTATGTTTGTGAGGACAATATGTACTCTCTTGCCATTTTCATGAATGTCTAAAGTGGACAAAATAAAGTGTTACCCATCAAACGCGTATGGAATTAAATTAAAAGCATCTGAAATTCTTCTTTATTCTACCTCATTAAAAGCTAGCGCTTCGACTCTTGCAGTCTAAACTATAAATCAGATGAGATGGACACAAGATTAAGACTAAAATGCGTTTAATTCACCGATATTTTTTTTTTTTTTATTATAAAGTTCTATTGCACCTGCAGGCGCAGCACCTGAACACGATGGAAGCGAGCTGCTCAAAAATCCAAATGGTGCTGACATCAAAAAGCAGATGGTAATTGCTTTCATCTCTATCCATCCGCTGACGTTTCTGGAACGTGTAAATTACATTTGATAGCGCAGAAGCGGTTTTGAAAAGGATGCCCATTAGGGGCCTTTACATGATGGTAAAAACCAGGAGAAATCATTATAGCGGAATTTGTTAAGTATGGAACAACCTGGTTGAAAGCGTGGGCTTCAATAGTCAGACGGCACAGGCTTTGAATGTCGTGCAGATTTCGTCCCTTTAAATTGCTGAGGGGTGGGAGTAGTCTGTAAGAGGTCTGAAAGGGCCCGATGAGCCCCTTGTCCTCCTGCGAATCATTAGAAGGATCGTGAAGACGGAACGCGTAAGTCTCCCTCGTAATAACTACGCACGCTTTATCACCATGTACACACAAGATCCTTCAGGCTCAGCTGGCTACCGCAGATTAATAGTCAAATAAACATTGCATGCTGACAGTGGATAATGTAAGATGAGGCTTTTGGGTGTGTGTGTGTGTGTGTGTGTGCACGGGTTTGTATCTGTTTGTGTCGACGGGGATTGTGCTCATCTTTCCACCAAATCTGAATGTACAAACTCATTTCCTGTCATGCATTCTCGAGTAAAAACAAATAAGCCAACACATGATGGGGCCGGTCTGGCTACAGCGCGATGGCTCCGGTTCTAATGAAGATTTGTCTGCTCTGCCGCAAACACACAGAGCAGTCAGAATAAACATCAGCAATGAAGCCAGCATATTTATACCCCAGTTGCACAAGGCATTAGACACAACAGGACAGCTGCGGGGCGAAATAAAGATGGATTGCATGTGATGATGGGCTCTAAAAATTATAAATGGCAGATAGAAGAGGCCTGGGGGTGTTGTGCTTTTCCCATAAGCCACTCGGAAAGAGACACGGGGGCATTCGCGGTGGCATCAACTATCATAAGCCTTTATTGAATCTTTTTTCTTTCTTTCCTTTTGGTCTGTCTTTCCTCCTGATCTCATCAAATCTTTCCAAAGACTGCTTCTAGGCTTCATAACCAGAGAACGGCGTAGTGTCATATGGCATCCGCAATTTTATTAATCCTGGTTTGTTCACTCTAGATGGGAAAGCTTTCGGAGATTCGCTCTGAATTTGGTGTTTCTGGCAACAAAGCGGCTGGCTTTTTCGTTTTCGCTTCTGGTGGGTCACTTTCATTTCATCGTAATAAATATAGGTCTGCATGGGAGAAAAGCATCGAGTGACCTTTTATGAAATAAACTGTTTAGTTTGTTGTTTCAGTTGTACAAGCGAAATGTTCATAATACAGGATGCACTAGGAAAAGCAAATACAATGAGGGTTAGTGGAATGGTGTCAGCGTACTAAAAACCCATTTGTTGTAAAATGCCGCAATGTAAAAAAAAAAGTTCAGAATTCAAATGTAACCTGCTCTCAAATGACCCTGGCGCTGATACTTTATTCACTCCCAGTTAACGAGATAAAAGAGCACTTTTGATGTTCATAGAATTGAACTTTGAACAATGTATTCCCATTGCTTTGACGAAGATTAAATATAAAGATAGATCAAAGCTGCATGAAATAAAAACCCTAAAGGGTAGTTCATGTGGTAGGGGTAGTGAAAACACGGATGGAAAATCCATATTTTTAATCTGTTAAAATGTAACCATGCCTTATTCAAACATATCGGTATATTAATTTGTTTTATTAACAGTTATGTGACTTTGAGAGATAGAATCTGCGTAACGCTACAGACACATTTACAAGGCATTGCATCCAGGTCCTTATCGCTTTTATTCCATTAATTCAATGAAAAACAAGTGAAAAAGCAGGATCTCGAATGTCTTTGTTTGTTTAGCGCTATCAGTTTGGCTGGAGTCCTTATGCTAGATGTTAATTTGCCTTAACAGGAAGCCTGACAGCTGTGCTCCATACACAAAGCATAAACATAAACACTGAAGTAAGGAATCAATGCTATAGAAATGATGGATCTTCTCCTCTAGTATTCTCAGTCGCACTGGTGTAAAATGGCACGTTTTACACCTTGTTTACACCGGATGCTTCCATATGGCAACTGAAAGAGTAAATGCCAGTGAAACATTTGGTTTTGCAGTGACTTAGCAGTAGGTTTTTTCCAAAAATGTGATTTTTTTTTACCTAGGTTCATTAATAATCATAATAAGTAGTTAATTAGATCATCATATTGGCATTTACTTACATTTATATTTGCAATAAAGGAAGATGGGTAACATATGCTCATACAAAGCTTTAGAATGTTGCAAACCATATAGTTCAATTTTCTTCATTTTATTTAAATTATATATATGTTATATACTGTTCACATCAAATGCATTGACTGACTAAATTTAGCAATGTGAAAAGCCAAGAGAATTTTTTAACGTACAGTACAATAATTGCCTTAGTAGAAATGCCGTTCTTAGATTCACAAAGATGTGTTATATTAGTGAGGTGTGACACATCAAAAAAGAGGTTGTTTCAGTATTCCCTTTGCCATTACAAAGAAAAATTAAGATATGGTATGTAAACTGTTTGCCACGGATCCCCAGTCACTCTGAGCAGAGAAATTCAATCTTTTTTTTTTTTTTTTTGCCTTCATTTAATTGTTACAGTAGAGAAACTGCACAGGGAAATCGACAAGATGAATTGTGTCGGCAATTAAGTGTAAGTGTTGATGATGGCTCTTCAGTTGCCGCTCAACAAAGCTGTGCTAATGCAGTCCACCATGCCGTCTTGTTTTTACACCGGGGAGGCCATTTTATCTTCAAAATTAATAAGTTTAAAACATTGTTATTAGAACGTGTCTGTGGTAGAGGCCAGATATTCAAACTCCCAAAACATCTGCTGGGGAAAGGAGGTAAGGGCCCACAGGTGTGTTGTTTGATTTATAACTGAGCAGCGCGGCATGAATGAATGGGGGTCTGCTTTGGTTTGAGAATATATTGAGAATGCCGGAAGATGACAATCCATCTCTCAGCAGGGAAGATGAAAGAAAAAGTAGGAAAAGAAAAGTGAGAAATTCTCACAAAAAACAATTGGTGGCAACGACAGACAGTGAGATGAAAACTGTAAATATGTTGTCTTGTCAAAGCTGTGAGATGGAAATGTCACAACGAGTCCTTGTACACAAATTAATGACTCAGAATATGTTTCATCACTGTGCAGTCTGTCGGACAGTGTCGTACAGAAAAAAGCTGCCATTAAACTATATATCTAGTTGTGTAAGTGATTTCATGCCTTTCATATTCTCAAAAACCAAAAACGTTATATTAAGTGGCCCTAATGCATACATGCTGTGCTGTACTGTGTACTGTAGTAACCAGATGCATATATACTGTAGTAACCACCATGCAAGCACACTTTGGTATAGTACCAGTACCAAAAAGTGTTGTTAACAATGTCCTGTTACACATTTGTACCTACACATACCATTCAGTGGGTTGTTACATGTGTGTAGTTACACAAACATTACAGTAGTACCAATGTGCCAATGTGTACTTTCACTGTTGTTACATACTACATACACATCTATGTACGTAAGTCATTTCTGACCACAAACAGTACAAAAAGTATATTTTTTCAGGACGGTTAAAGCCTACAATTCCAATTGTACAATTTGTACAATTTCATAAACAATTGAACAGCACAAGAGGGTTAAGAGACTTAAGTCAAGTCACTTTGAGGATCGTCAAGAGTCATGGCATGGAAATCGAGCAATTCCTTCAGTCAATCTGGCGCTGAAATAAAGCAGCCAGCGTGTGCATATTTACTTTTGCTTTTGTTTGTTTGAATCCCAAGTACTTTTCTTCCAGCGTTTGAGTTGTTTCTGCACAGCGGTGAGGACGACTCTTCAGCGGGGCGAAGAGGAAAAACCTGAGGGTAAGATGGAGGCTTAGCCACTTTGATATCAGAGCGATTCTTTCAGAGAGAACTAAAAAGATACTAAAAGAGAGCCCAAGGCAGACATCCAGAAACAAAAAAACGAGCACAAAAGTGTGGAGGAGAGAAGAAGACAGCGAGAAACTGCTAAAGATGGCCCTTGAAAAAGTCCATGAAACCTTACAAATCCAAATAAATTTCACTCTTTGAGACACCTCTTCATAGGAACAAAGCTTACCGGAGAAGACCCGAGTCAATCCATCTGTACGGTTCTACGGAGTGCCTCAGGACCGCGTCCATTAGGAGCTGTGTGAGGAATGGTAATAAGCTCTTGTGTGGCCGGCTCTGTGGCGTCTGACTCCTGTGACTGATTGGCTGGGATTGAAAGCGTGCGAACGCTCTACTTCTAATGTCGGCCTAGAGAAAATAAAACGACTAATACAGGCAGCGGTGGAAGTAATAGGATTCCAATCCCAGCGTCTTCATTTGATCAAACGACAGTAAGACGGAATAATCGACAGCTCGTTCCAGAAAGAGAAGATGGGAAATGAAAAGAAAGCCGCCAATCTGAAGGCGCACACAAATTCCTCATTATAGAAAACACACTTGATGCGTACCGAGTGATGACTTTTGTATTGGCGATGACTTTGTAGACACTGCATTAAATGCAAATGATAATAGGACTTTCTTCTTCATTTTCTGAGCAGATTTTCAGGGAGTGCGTCATATGGATATGAACTTTTAAAAAAATGTGATCGCTGAAAACACTGTGTTGTTATGGGCAGCTGAAAGATAAGAAAATTTGCATCTTTTGTTAAAACTGCTGCTAAATATATTTTTTGTTTTCCAGCCCTTGGACAGCTGGATCGATGGGGAGGAGAGCCAAAATCAAAAGGATTATGGGAGGTAAAAATGCATTATGGGAGGTAAAGTTTTCAACAAAGAGAATGGAAAGGCCATTATTGCACTGATTTAAAGTTTTCAACAACCTTTCTACTAAATAGACCAAATTTGATTAAATTCGATAATTTTAGCAGTGACTTGAATTTGGTTACCTAATAAAGGCGTATGGAATGCTACTTGCTTCAACACAGTTACTGAATGCTTTATTTTGCATGAATCATCGGTGCCTGCAAATAATTTCTATAAAGCCATCAGTAACTCCTGATTTTGCATGATTTTGCTGTCTTTTCCATTAGCGCATTATAACGTAGTTACACAAAAAGCGCAGAGTGCACCTTTAATAATTGTTTTATTGTATCATCTACATGGAGTTTGGTTGCTGCAGATTCCTTACTAGCCCCTCAAGAGCTTGCATTGTTCACACTTGTATTTTCGAGTGTTTATCTTTTCTGTTGTGCGCTAAAAATAACCGCGCGGAGAAGTGCCTATTACAACAATCTCTCAACTTTCCCCCAGCTCTAGACGAGACCTCTTCTAAATCACTCAGACACACATCTGTCTCCTCCTCCCACCATCGGCTGTTTCTGCCGTGATGGGCACGTCTCATTTTAAACTGCCAGTCTGGTGACATTGAGAGGGACCTCTAATCAAAACATTTGTCTCTCTTTCAGAAGCATTCAGATCAGTGAATGGGACCTGACACCGGAGGGAGAAAAGGATTTGTCCCAATCAGTCTTCACCGACGTGACGGGAAGAAGACGTGTGTGGTCCCGGTTGGTCTCTGATGAATCCTCCACTTAGCCTTGATTTCTGAGGAGCGTATGCATCAACCGGAGCACCAGGTTAAATCACGGCTCTGGCTACAGAAAATGCTGGGGTATTAATACAATCAGGTCAGGATTATGGACCAGCAGTGCTGGGTATATTACTTACAAACTGTAGCTGTTACTGATTACAGATTACATCATCGACCAAGTAAGTAGTGCACAGTTTGCCTTATCAGTATAAAACACTGGTACCAATCCAATCCAGTGATGGTCCAAATTATGGTTACCCTTTATTTCCATTGTCCATTTTAGACAATTTTATTAACTATTAACTGTGTATATATATAACATATCTGCTGGAGGACCACCGTTAAAATAATATGTTAGCGGATATGAAGTAGACAGTAATACTGTAATGACTGGCAGTTGCAAAAAGTTAGTAAAATGTCTATGGCGGACGATCACATGGTTTTAGTTTGGGGTGGTCTTGTGATGTTTTCGGTCCTTTGATCCGGCCCTGAATATAATGACTATGCGCACAAAAAATGTATAATTTCTAAAAGCAATTGTACTTTTGCCCAAATAATCCTTATTCTACGTCTTGTAAATGCAAATTTCATTTTGTCCAATTATTTCTTGCTCTCCCTTTGCGCTTTGTGACAATAACTGCTCTTGGATTGCCTCCTTCAGAGGGTCTCATTGTTGTCAGAAGGATAATGTTCTTTAGCATAACATTAAGATAAGAGCTGTGTTTAGACGGCAAGCTCTCTTGGTGCATTGGACAAAGAGACGCATTACAAGGTGTCATGATTAAAAATGGCAGCGTGTTACTGACGACTGCTATGTCAGCAGTCACACAGAGGAGCTGAGAAATGCAAATGCTTTTCAGTCCCTACTGTATTCACCTCTTAAAGCCTGTGTCAATCTGGAATAATGGGTAAGACTTTCGTGCAATCATAGGTATCCAATGGATGGGGTCAGAGTTCAGTGCCGTCTCTTTCATGGTACTCTAATGGGTCTGGCAGAGACGGCCATTAGCAGACGGTGATAAAGAGTCCCGCTTCCAACATGTGCTGATGCAGTATCTCAGTTTAATGAAGAGCTGCCCCGAACATGCACCCTTCTACACAACACCTCCTAAAAAAAGCCCAGCTACGAGGACGACTCGCTCTCGCAAGAGCGGGGCCGTCAGTGGCACCCTGCCACAGAGCATGATGTTATTACTCAGCCACAGAACAGAAGAGACTCTGTAAGAGAGGTGTGGGTGATTGAGAACATGAAATTGCTGTACTAAAGGCAGAAAGGTGTTGCGGCACACTTCCAGGGCGAGGTGTCTGTAAAGACAGATGTGAAGTGAATCCTTCTTACGTGACTGAGGAGGTCATTACTTTTACTCTGCGCTTTCTAAAAGCATATGAGGAGGTGATGGTTCACAATGCCGAAGAGTGAATTCAAATATAGCGGCGTGCTTGGTCACGAAGGACAGTGCAAGGGTTAAACTGGGCCAGAACATCTCCCTAATGTGAGTTTATCTATAATATATGTATGTGTATATATATATTATCCCTTATCCTTATGCACTTGAATCTGCTTTTATGCTCCAGTTATTGTTTGATTCAATATGCACTTTCTGTCTCATTTAGCAAGTGTTTCCACTCAAAAGGAAGTACAAGTGAAATTATTAGTTCGCCCCAAAAAAACTCGGAATCGATTGTCTAAAATAATTACCAGCAACCCATTGTAAAAAAAAAAAAAAAACAAGCAGGCTCACAGTAAAATTGCCTTGATTCAAACTGCCACAATCGGCAAGTTAACAGCAACGTATCATTACACAAGTTTCCCAAATGCCACTTGATCAAACGCACATTTGCATTTCAAAGTGCTGCATTTTTTTTGTGCCTCATAAAGAACATAAAATCACATCTGCCTTCTGATAAATAAATGCCAGTATAAAAGCACAGGAGAAATGAGATAGAAGAGAGACTGCGAGAGAACGAGCGGGGCTGAAAATGCAGCTATTCACATTTTATATCCTTTACAGTGCATTACCAAACACTTTAAACAGTGCACAGCTGTGCAGTATTGTAAAAAATTTAGTAAGGGAGGGTAAAAGCTTCATATAGCTCACTGCACAGCACAGGCAATATAGGCTTCCAGTGTACAGAAATTACACTGTTTACCAGACTTCTGAAATTAAAAATATCTTAGACAATTCTGAAGTTATTATATGATGTGACGACCCTGATTCTAGTGCTCAGAGTGTAGCAGTTTTTGATTGGTCTTCCCCATGTTAATTGTTAATTAGGAGCAACATATAGTGTTATGTGTTAACCAGGACATGCAATCTTTTGGATGATTTAGTTAATCCTATAATATATTTTTTTTCCTTTATTTTCTAATATCATGTAGTTTGTTTGGTATATTTATTTCCTTGATTTCTTAATTAACCCTAGACACATGTTTATCATTATTGTTGTTGTATACATATTATACATATGACTTTTAAAACAGGGAGAATTTATTAGGTCAGCTCCATCCACAAAAAAAAAAAAAAAAAAAAAAACAGGGACTATCCCCAGAAAACATAGGTGTCTGTTCACCCTAATTTAACTTATGATGCAATATATTAAAAACTGGGTAACTTCAAAGAAATAGACAAACTGATTTTACCTACCCCTGTTCTTTGTACTCTGTACTGATTTGCAAGCTTCAAATATGTAATTAAAATGTTATTTTAAAAAGAAGATAAAAAAATGCCCAGTGGAGAAGTGTGAAAATGAATAAATCAACCTGATTATTCCACAGTAGGACTCAGGAAACTTGTCAAAATGTGTCATGGTGAAAGCTTTTCACTCCTCTTAAAAACAGTGTGAAACACATACATGAAGGGTTTTATAAGCAAAATGATGTAAGTGAATGACTGTAAAGTAAGGAAGAAAAACACACTGTGTTTTGGCCCAGATGATTTTAAAAATTCTCTGCTTTCCTCGATCTTTACTCTGCTCTGCTAGACGGGGAGCAGCGGAGCTCCATGATGTCCATTGCACTGCGGGTCTAAGCTTCAGGAAACTTCTCTCTTTTGGACTTATTTTCCCCAACCCATTTTCTTTCAGGCTCTTGAACTTTTTGTTGCCACAAGCGATGCTAGCGGCTATAGTTCCGCTTCAAAAAACAGTTACGCTTTGAACACCGTCTACTGTCTTTGCCTCGTGGCGCTCTGCTGTGCTATTAACCGCCACTGTCCATAGAGCTCCTGTTATTAACAGTCATTCTCAATAGCCAAACTGGAACGATTGACCTCGCCACCTCTGTTGGTTTAAACAAATGAAGACTCTGAGGAAATATAGCGAGGTAGTACACTCTTAAGGCCATGACACACCAAAAAGATATCCAATATCTAGCAACTTTTTGAACAATGTTTCTGGGCAAGTTTGGTTAATGTTGCAACAAGGGCAACAAGGGGAGACACCGGGCCCATGACCAAACTAAAGTATGCCCATTCTCAGTGAGAATATGCCCGAACGGCATTGTATAAAAAAGTCACCCAGCAAAAACATTCAAAACGTATCACCAGCCTTAAACTGGGACTCACATATGCAAACTGTAAAGAATGCAATACTTGTTTTTAATTGCCCCAGTATAACAGTCCTGATATTTTAATATTGATTTGAAGTTTTTTTTCACCACCATTCAGCATCTGCCTTACAAAAGGGATCAGATTTTATTTTTTTTTCATCATCTACAAAATCAATAGTTTGTTTGCCTACCGTTTTGTCATCAGATCCATCATTAAACGATGCTAATATTTGATTACAAACTTGCTCTGAAGTAAATCACTGAGCTTTGTCGAAATTTGTTGGTTATGCCTGGGTAGTCTATCTTGAGAGTTTATGCCTGCTGTCGTTTTTATGAGTGAAATATTATGTCATTATTGTTTATTACATCTTGTCACCTTGAGAAATAAAATTGACCAGAATTTACAGTATATCTTTTTTTATTGTCCTATTGTGGATCATGAATAAATGAACCTCCTGGGGTCTGATGGTGTTTTGGGGAGTCTGGATAAGTTTTGACATTCTGAGCTTTTTCAGTTGCTTATGAACATATCAATTTCTAAAGTCTAATAACACTGTAAAAAGCACAAACTGGGCTACGATAATATGTTAGCAGCATTTATGTGCATGGTAGTGTTGGAAGAATGTAGAGGTCAAAAACTGAACTTGTGGATGATGTCCTGGGTCACTAAAAAAGGTAACACTTTATTTCAGGTTATCCACTTTATACATTTTACTAACAGTATGTAACTTTGCAACTACATTTCAACTAGAAGTCATTGAAGTAACACTGACTACCAGAAGCTTTGCAAGTAAGTCAATTTATTCCTCTAACCCTAAACCTACCCTAATAGTCTACTTTTGCGAGTTAGTAGATATGTAGTTACAAATAAAAAAAGTGTATATTTGACATGTATTTAACATGTAGTTACAAAGTTACTTATAGTAGAATGTCGAAAGTGGACTAATAAAACAAAATGTAAGCCACTAAAGACCTAAAGTATTTGTTTAAGGTTTAAAAACAAAGGTTTTTTTTCAGTAACACTTTTAGTTTTTGTCCTAGTATAAAGGACATTTTAATAACCCAAAAGAAACATTTTCCACTATATTTCCACCACTTTTTGTCTAATGGAAAGGTTCCATGGATGTTAAATGCTCCAATTGCAACAATAGATAAATTGCTAATAAACAACTTTTGTAATATATTTGCAAGTGCATTCTGGGTTGTGTGGAGATCAGGTTTAGCCTCGCTCAGACAGAAGCTTTGCCTCATACCTCTGCAGGCCACAGGGGTTCAGCAGCCGTCTCCCTCAGCCGCAACTAGCGATAATTAAAGTCTGAACAACAGCGAGAAACCTGCGCAACAAAGAACGGCTCCGCTGCTCCAATCTCATTACCAGCAGTCCCTGCCCGTGACCCCTACGGCATCGACGCTGATTTGAAGAGTGCGGGGGAAGCGTGGGGAGCTGCCATTAGAGTGGGAAGCCATGTTTGCAGAATGGCAGGGCTTTAATAAGAGCGTGTTGGGAATACCGGGATGCCAAGAAGCGAAATTAGGTGAGTTGCTTGGTGGAAAACAGATGAAACAATACACCATCAGATTTCCTCTCCGGAGGGCTCTCGTACTTCATTATAACAGTGAAGGCTTGGGTTCAAACCGCATTACATGAGTATTGAAACCTCTTCCAAGTGCTGTGGTTTTGGCTTGGTTTGCCTACTTTTATCTAGATTCTGGGAATCTCTTTTATCGTGGAGTATAATCCACACAGTGCCGGATCTGCTTGGCGTGACGAGGTGTATCTTGTCCCTGTGAGAGTCGACTGAGGTGGTGATATTCCCTCTCGTATTAATGTTCTGCATTCAGGCTAACGTTATTTTAGAAAGGTCAGTGGGAGTCGCATTAGGACACGGGGACTGCTCTGACGGGCGTGACCTTTTTAGCGGCACATCCCTGCAGGCTTGCTCACACCGTCTCAGCTCCCTCGGTCCCCCGGCACCACGTCTACAGTTCTCCTGACAGTTGACCAGACTGAGCCAGGCCTAGGTGTGAAAGCGAGTTAGCCTGAGGAGGGAAGGACTATACCTGTGACCACACTGTCACAATGATTTAAGAGAAGAGGACAGGAAACTCCGGTTACTCCTCTGAGTTACGTACCTCCCCGTTTGCCTGCAGGGTCTGTTTAACCTCACCACACATATGCAATCCTTCTGCCTGCTGATGTTGCTCTTCGGCGCCCCTTTTGAGTAAATGTAGCAACTCTGACCTTAATTTTAACATGTGAATTTCAAGTCAACATAAAATCAAATTTGACCCTTTTAGCTTTACTAATGCATGTCCCGGGTTTTAATGTGCATGATTTATGGATGCACATTATCCAGAAGGAATGAAAATATAAGAACCGCATTATTTCAGTTGAGTCTAAAAGTCAGTTTCATAACAATATGTGACATAATTTTTTTTTTTAAATGTAGAATGGTTAAAGAAGTTTTCTGTGTTTAATATAAATTAGTTTGTGAAGTAAAAATAAAATAAAATAAAATAAAAACAAATTAATAAATGAATATAGAATTTTAATAAAACATGTAGCGGGCTGTTTTTTTTAGAAAGTAAGAAGTAAATGAATAATCTATTCTTGTTCTAAATTCTCCAAGAATTGATGAGAATTACTTCCATTATATGTTGTTCACGGTAAAACAAAGGATTTTTTTTTAATCAGCAGTAAGCTACAAATGCTGTCGAATGAGTTCAATTTGTGCTGAACCTGAAATATCCCTTTGAATGAGTTTTCTGTGAGGCATCTTTTTAGTTATGGGGGATTTTGCCTTTTGTTTTGGATATTGAATTATTTCATAATTATTGTTGACACTGTGGGGAATGAGATTTTTGCGGAGAAAGGTTGCAGGCGAGATTCAACCTGCATGAGCACCGCAACGTAGCATTTAAGAAACACATACAGTAACCTATAGAGCCGTGGGTCTGACAGCTCTGAAATGGTTAGCTGATTTTACAGTTTGCTGAATTCAAGAATAATTAAAAACTTTTCACTGTTGAAACTCTATATACCAGCTTGACCTTTGGGTTGACGCTATAGAACCGTATCACAATCCTGTAAATACTGCTCAGATTTTTCGAAATGCCTTTTTAAATGAGTTTTTATCTCCAGAGTTTGAAAATACAGAGACAAAAAAATCTGGTATTCAGCAGTGTACTCCTACCCGATTCTGTCTTACACACCTGACACCATTGGACACCACTGGACTAGCTTTTCTCCGGTAATTAAAATGTCACAACTTTAGCCGACCTGTCCCCACCTTTGCAAGTGACCCAACCAGCCCTTGCCAGTCTGACAGGAGGTGCCATAACCACACCGCTCAGCCTCCAATTAACACAGCTTACCCTGAGCCAACAAGAGCCTGCCGCACAGGGACAGAAGTGTAAAATTAAGCTGTCTACCCACTGCAACTCATTGTAAAAGCCACCTTGGCCTTGTGAAGGGTATGTGTTTTTATGTCTTTTAGAGAGGATCGAGAAAGAGACACAGTCGGTAGAGTCAGAGAGAGAGAGAAAGGGAGTCTATGTGTGCATTTTTATTCTCTTCTCGCACTCAAATATTTTCATGTCACTCCCAGTAAGAAGGGATTTAATGACTGCGTGTTCATATTAGAGTGGAAACCAAATATTGCACGTATCTGTGTCAGTGTGAAACTGTTCAGCACAAAGGTGCAGCTGGGATGCGAGATCTGCTTAGACCTCAAAACCACCATTTTGGCATCGTTTCAATGCGTTTGTCACGATCATTCAAATATCGTGCATACCTACAGTGTCACTGTGGACGTTTAAAAATATGTTTAACCTTCAAACATTCTAATAACAATGGGTCCATTGTTATCTGAATCTCAGAATGAGAAAGAAGAGCGTCTTTTATATTATACAGCTTTTCGTGCTCCAAATGTTTGCTTTTAATTGCTGATGTCTGTCTGCCTAAAAGGGATGCTCTGTGAATAAAACAGATAGTTATAGGCTCTATTCTTGACGCTAGCTGGTTGTCGATAAGACAGCGAAAGTTCTTGGAGTGACCAGATCTTCTAGAGATTTTAATTACAGATGAGGAATGATTAATTGGAGCGAAATGGTGCTTTCATTTCTAAACCGCTTCTCTGATGTGCCTTTTGAATTCCTGTGGGGGTTTTTTCACTGTCCTTCTTTCTCTTTTTAGGTCGTCGGTACAAAAATCCATAACATTTTAGCAAACAAGTGCTTTATGCGGTATTTCTTCCTTACGTTTAAATACCTACTAACCTACTACCATTCTTACTAGCTGACAGACGTCACTGAAATAGCTGAGAAATCACACTTTTCGTTGACAGTAAAATACAGAAGCCCGCACCTTTTAAGCCAATGAGAAAACTATAGTCAAACACGATCTGACGTCAAATTGGCTTATGTTTTGAAAGGCAGGGTTTGATGAGAAGGTATGCTGTGGTTGGACATTGCTGAAATCACTCACAACACCATTAAGATGTGTTAAGTCATTTTAATTTGAAGAGGATTTTTGTTTCACCTCAAAATGCTAGTTAACAATGAGAAAATGTTGTATTATTTTTCTGCACCTTGTTATATTTGTGGTATTCCTTCTCAAAAATGAAATGCATGCAAATTCTCTTGTTATGCTATTAAAATGACCAAAAAATTTGAGCAGATTTTTTTTCAATAAGCACAGGTTTTGAATTTGTTTTTGGAGCTTATTGATTCTAGTTATTTGAGTGAACATTGCCAAAATTATGCATTAATGTTTTGTTTTTTTTTCCACACTCAAACCGAGGCGTTTGAGTGTACAAAACCAATACTAATTCTGAGAAAACCATAATTTCACGAAACGTGTGGTGATAATACAGCATCATAAGAGACTTACAAGCAATTTTTGAAAAGCAGGTCAATTTTAGCCAATTAGGTAAAAGATAATAGGGTAAAGATTAAACGTTTCAAAATGAACATTTACTCACCTATTGAGTACAGAAGGTGACCATTGGATAAGCATGAAAGAAAAAAAAGAGAAGAAAAATTGCAGTTAGTTTAAAATCTCATTTAAAGTTGGCAGATCCAACATGCAGAACTTGGAAATGAGCATGCCATTGACACAAAACAATCTCATTCGCACTTTACCCACAAACACATTTATATTTCCAAAAATGCAAACATCTCTCTCCCAGCAGTGTCTCGAAGAAACAGCAGTGATTTAAACCTCTCTCTTTTCCAGGCTATTGAGTTGGAGGCTATAGCCCGCTGTGTAAAGAGTGTGGAAATGAGGATATCACATCCTGTTCCCTGTGCATCAGGCCTTGTTTGTTTGTGCAGAACCACAGAGCATTGAATCCTCACAGAGGGGGAAAGGAAGAAAAAGTGAGATCTTGTGGGGAAGCCGCTATCGTGAGTGGGAGCGCACCAACAGCTGGAAACAGCGTGGGCCTCGATAGAATCACATTAACATGGTCAGACCAGATTGGGAGTTAGAGGAAGCACCCTATGGTTGTTCAGAGCCGTGGCACAACGCTGCACTCCTAACTCAATCAGTCATACATTGAATATGTGTAGAGCAGAAACATTGGCCTGCGGGTGGGATGTTGTGCCGTCCCTTGTCAGCGTGCACAGACGTGGCCCCGCAGAGGCTGATGGGAAGGCGAGTGTGTGCTAGATTAATTTGACTGAAGGTTAATGGAGTGACACGCGCTATTGCTGACGGCTGTTTGACACCGGGCACAAAGGGCATCGTATCCCAGCATGCACGCTTGTGAGGAACACGCACAATATAAACGAGACTCCACGGAGCATCGATCATGGAATCGCCAAACATATTACTTTCTGACTGTTCGTCATGTCGGATGCATATTCTTTCTTTCTTCTTTTGCTCCAACCTCATCACCTTTTTCCCGCCGAAAATGTAATTTAACACACTTCCATTTTCCGTTTACACCTTCATGGGCAATGCATCAATGCGCTGTGAGATGTCACGGAATAGCGCGCATTCGTCAGTGAGAAAGATTGTTTTGTCGGTTGACGTTTGTTTGCTAGGTCTGAGTTTCAGTGCGCTGAATGGGCAAACTGAACTGGATCTGTGACCTTAAATGAAAGCACCTCGTGTTCTGACACTTCCTGAACAAAAACCTGTGTAAATTAGCCTTTGGCTTGAAAGGAAACAAAGCAGCCAGAGTCAGATAGTGAACCAAATGGATAGTGTGAGTGAAAAAAAGAAGAAGAAAGAAATCCATTATGCAGCGATAACTTGTAAGCCAATTCTCACACGTGAAATTTCAAAAGAAAGCTGAAGGTTGTTGAAATGGCAATTAAATTATATATAAAAAAAAGACAGGACACTGACGTTTCTTCTCTACACATTGTCACTCTTTAAAGGATTTACAATCACCAGGGTGAAAATCTTCTTTTACATGTTTAGAGATTGCAAAACATGGGCTAATCAGGTGAGAAATCCTGCTCGCTCACAGAGGGACTTCACATGCTGGGCCTGCTGGATTTAACCAAAACAAATGATTAGATCAAATGTCACATCTGCATGAACTGTTTTTTAGCTTCTAAAGGATGTCTTCAGCATGCTGTGGGAAAAGGTGTACAGAACATTCAAACACAGCTGTCACGGACCTTTGAAGCTTGAAAAGCCTCGCCTGGTCTGAGATAAGCATTTTATTTTTTTTATGTTAAAGAATTGCATCTCATTTAGTCACTATGCATGCATCTGCGCAATTGTTAATTACAAAGAGACTAAGTGGCTATATAATAGTTATTCCGGAAGTAAGAAATAGGATATGCATTAAAAATGCATCTTATTATGCAAAGCTCTAGGCCTTGCTTTTCATTCTCTGCAGGGGCTCATATTGGTGGATTACAGTATGCTTTCAGAGAATTGCATATACAGTAGTATATACTGTACTATTTTCCTATTGCTCAATTAAGAACGTTTCCCTATTTTCATATAAACAATGTCATTTACAAATTAAGAAGATGAGTTTTAGAAGTGTATGTCCAATGTTTTATGTAAATATTACATCTCCTGATGTAAAAGGACAGTACATCACCGTTTTTAATTATCCCCTAATGGACTCTTTGGAAATGGAGAGCGCAGAGATGCTTCATCCTAGGAGTGATTGTCAGCCTTTCTTCTGAAACTCCTACCTCCCTAATGCTGTTAATGCCACTCAGATCTCATTTACTGCCTAATGACATCTTAAAGAACACAGATTTCTCTTTGGAGTCCATTAAAAACCCGACAGGCTGGTCTTTGCAGAACAAAGAAGGGAACTGGCAAAGGGAGGGTTCAGCGCGGGTTTGATGCCTGAGGAGAATGAGCTGACAGTGAAGTTTACGTTATCAAAGGCTTGCTTCTGGAGCGTGTGTTAGCACAGACAAACTCAACACAGCAAACTCACTTTAGTCATTAGGCGAAAGACATGCGTGCATCAGGCTATGTGTCTAAGACAGACGAGGAAGAAACGGAGTGCTCCTGGGGAATGCAAGTGCCTCGTGCCCATCTTCCTTCAGTGAGGGGCTTAATTAGAGCCTGAGCTTTTCATTATGGGAACCATTAATGTCAAGTCTGGTTAACCTTCACCCTGTGTGCTGATGGCGCAACGCGGAGATGCATCAATATACGTACACACAGAAACACACACACAAAGTCTTCCTCACACTGGCCCACTAGCGAGTCTGACAAGTCTGGGATACAGTCGTCTGGCCGTAATTAAGAAATGCTTGCTGACTTTCTCTGTTTATGCATGAGTGTGTGTGTGGTTGAGTGGGGTGAAGAGGGATATCGTCCATGATGGTCTTAATGCGATGCGTGGCAGGCATGAGGAAATGGATTTTGTAGACGATTCACCTTTATGACTTTCTTTTTTGATTTCGATCTTTTATTACTATTTATTAGGGGTGGGACAAAAAATAAATAAAAAATAAATAAAAATTATTACTTGATTATAAATATTTGAACAACCACATGGACTATATCATACCTTTTGAGAAAAATTGTCGAATATTTAATGTGTAAGTTTTACTTAATTTTTGCACTGCATTTTAAAATAAAATAAAATAAAATACATTTTTAATGTAGTTTATCTTTAGTTTCATTTTAACTTAAAAATGTCATTGTAATTCAAATGCCAAAAATGAATTCATGTGAAAATATATAAATAAAAACGGATTCAAAATCCGATTGATAATGTTTCCCTAGGTAAATGAAAATCATAAAGGGTTCAGAAAAACATAAAGCTAATAGATAATGAGAGAAATGTAATTTCTATATCTAATAACTATTCTATTAAGACTCTTCCTACTAGAGAAATTGAGGTGGCATACATCAAACACATGTTTTTGCTCTGTGTTCTAAAGTTGGAAACTAATATTTATCCTCTCAGAAGTTTCATCAAGCAACACAAATTCAATAACGCACACACACTTCCTTCCACTAGCTAATTGCATTGTATTGAATTGCACCACATTTGCGTCTGTGTTTATCAAAGGGCAGAAATCTCAGCCACGATCCAGGATGAGCTTAATGGGAACTTTGAATTTATACCCACAATCTCTAGCCCTCAGCCTGCAACAAACTACTGCAAATTGACACAATTCATTTGTTCATTTCTGTCTCATTTGCAATCAATGGTTTCAATTTGTTAAGTTTGCATTGATGCATAATTTCCCAGCGTTATTCTCTGAGTATTGTGAACGACACAACGTTTAGACTCTTGCCCGCCAGGCTGTGTTATGTTATTTCCAAGTAAATGGCTTCTAAAAGGTTTCGTGCAGCAGTGCTGGCGGAGCGTTTGAGTGACATGGAGTCGAGACAGGAGACAGAGCAACACAGACGCGTCAGCGCTACTAAAGTGACAATTTGCTCGGGCATCATGCCAGCAATGAAAAGTCTCCATAAATAAAGCATGCTGGGAAAAAAAAAAAATACAATAACAAGCTAAGAGACCAAAGCAGACAGAGAGCACTGCAGTGAGACTTTTAAAAGAGTAAGGACTAAAAGTACTTAAAGGTGTAGTTCACTGCAGAATTAAAAGTCTGTCATCTTTTACAGACCCACCTTCTTCTACATGTATCTACCACTGACTGTCATTGTATGCATAGTTGGCAAAGTCACTTTGTAAAAAAACACTAAGCACACTTGTGCATATCTGATCATGTTATACGTACACACATGGATTCTGTGTTTTCGCTAATTGTGTTGTTTTCAAAAACTTTGAAGGCCATTTTAAAAGTTGCATCTTCAGGCCCACAAAACTTAAAACACAAAATGTTTTAATTTTAAATGCGACTGTCTAAATGCTATTTAATATGTCCTTTAGTCTTAGAATTAAACATGCTCTTTTTGCTTTGCTTTGCACTTTTAAAACTACTATATAATACGCAAATGACCAGCTAACTTCCTTTAGCATTGTTTAAGCTGAGTGTGGGCCAATTTGCTAAACACTGTATAGCCATTTATATGTAAACGTAACCATGTTAAAGTCACTTTTTCAAATCAAATTTCAAGGTCTTCTGCATTTCTGCACTATTTTCAAATAGTGCGGAAAAGCACAGCTGGAAGAGAAGAACCCTGGGGCACACTTTCACATTGCTATGTAGTTCGTATAGATCTTCAGAAACCATTAGTGGCGGTGTAAATCAGTAATTAGAAATACAAATGATGAAATGTCAGTCATGACCCAAGGCATTACAGGCGGCCGGGCCTCATCAAGACCGATTTCCATTTGCTTAACTCCTCAGCCCAACACAAGACACAGTCAGATCTATAAAATTGACAGTTATCTAAAAATAAGCCAGGAGTCTTCCTGGGTAAAGACCAACTGCATAAAGACACACGGGTCACCTCTAGTGAACTTTAACTCAGTGCTTCCCGTTTGGTTTAGATGATAAAAATAAAAAGTTGAATGCTCTTTTGTTCTTCATTGATGTGATTATGCAGGCAACCAAACGCACTATGCAGCCAACCTGAAAACAGCACAGGACCCTTTCCACTCTCTCTGGGCCAGGCAGTGGAGCAAGGAACACTTTCTTTTGTCTATTTCTCACTGTCTGTCTCGAAGACATACACACAAAAGGGCAGCTACTAAACCAGATCGCGCTGATGCAAGTCTATAACCTTCTGGGATTGCTGGAGCGAGTGGAAGGAGGAGAGAAAGCATTTCAACCCTGTAGGGAAGTGCTGACTCCAACACAAGTGCACAGGAGCCAAAGGCGGGGTCCCGCCTCGCCGTGTCTTGCTACTATGGCGGTAAAGCGGAGCCAGAATGAGAAGAATCGCGCCTACCCGTGACACACCATTTAACACACAGCACACAGCCCAGAAGGAGATCTGCCCTGTATGGGCCTGAAGCACATCAATCTGTGGTAAACTACACCTACGGATCATCCCTTATGCATAGCAGTGGACGAGCTGGAAACATAGACAGATCGGAAGGAATAACGGAAAAAAAGCTATACAGAAGGACACCGGAGCTCTCATTATGTCAGGTTGTGCGCTCTTGCCCACACAAAACTGGCTAACCTGACCCGTCTTGACCAATTACTGGCTAGACAATTAGAGTCTGGCCTTCTAAGTCGCAGGTGAGAGGTCACAGATGTGTATGAGACAGGTTCTGTTTCCCTCAGGAGAGGGACACTTTATCAGGTCAGCTTGCTGATTTACGGCGAAGCTGCTTTTGCATGCAGCGAGGCTGAGAGTCGCAAAGAGCTAATGAAGCCTGACTTATGGGAAACAAATTAAATTTCCTTCTCGAAACATTCCACAGGCCTCTCATTGCCACTTCAGTCTCTTTAAGCTCTAGATGGAGTCTGCGGATATGTGAGAATAATATGTAAGAATTCCTCTTTTGAATCAGATTTTTGCAACGATTCTGTTTAAAAAAACTGAATATTTCATTCATTTATTGGTCTGAATTGTTCCCACATCAGCAACTGTAAGTTTCAGATATGTCTTACTTGAACTCGATTGAATGGTAGTTTTAATTAACACCCATATAAAACAGTTTTGGTTTAATTAAATACTTTTGTGTTATTTTTTTAAAAAAACAAGCAGAAATCCATTTCAGCCAAGAGACTAATGGATTTTGTGTTTTTGCTGTAAATACAAATTATGTTGTTAACTTTGGGCATCATTTTGATTATTACTTATAATTTTTTAGATTTTTGTTTATCCATATTTTTTCAGTGATGTTTTTTTATACAACTACTGTATACAGCTAAAACTGTGAAAATGTAAAACCAGGATAAAAAAGTTGCTCATTGTTAACTCAAAATACCAAATGTAAATGTACCTTCACTGTAAAACATTTTTAATGAAACAGATTTTATGAAATGTATTTTTCATTCATTCATTAATTAATCTACTTATTAGTTTATTTCATTAGTTATTCTAATTAATTAAAACACTCCGCAGGCAATTAGTGAAACTAAGTCTGACTTGCCATCAGTGAAATAATGACAGAAAAACATTTTGTAAATAGAAACTTTCTCTCTCTCTCTTTTTCTTTTCATCATCTATGATTGAGCTCTTTTCCCCTCCTCCAGATGCATCTTAATTTATTCACCTTGATTTTTAAAGCAGCTCATTTTTCCAACTTTGGATTTTTAGTGAATCTCTCTCTCTCTCTCTGTCCTCTTCCGCATATATATGTATACTTGGCTGCAAATCAGTCAATGTGTGTAAAAAGGATCCGTGTGACACATGCAAAAAAACAAACTCCAAGCCTCCTGCAGTGGCATCATCTGCTCGCCTTGCAGCTAACACAAAGATCTCTCCTGCTACGGGACCCTCCTTCATCACCTTTCTCTCTTAAACTCACACAAACACACACATACTGTATGCATATACACACTGGCCAGCACCGGTCCACAGAATGCTAATGAAATGCCTGAGATAAGCTTGAAAAAGACTAGGCTTCAAATGAGCCAGTCCGCTGTATTCAAGAATAAAAATAATGGCTTAATGTTCTATAGTGTGTTTTCATAACCCGGTTATAGCTTAGGGGGCTGCAAGACAGAGCTCCATTCGTGGTTATTGATGTCTGTTTTATGATAGCATGCCCAGAAACTGACAAGGATGCTAATGTCTGCCCCTCGGCATCCTGGGAGGAGGCATACAAGCAAATGTTCGTCTATTTGCATAAGAGAGCCAAAGTGAGCAAAGTCGGAAATCGCATACTTTAATAACAGCAGAATCCAATTTTTCTGTCAGTTATGAAGGTATGACAGTGTATGTCAGGAATACAAATGGCACCAAGTAAACATTTTGCCCATGACATGCTTATGCTTACTTCACAGACGCAAGTTTTATAGATCTTAGAGTGTGAATGTGGGTAGTTGTTGGGAAAGACAAATTGTCCTCTTTAAAACGTTTAGCTGATTTCCCTTCCTCTGTTCCATCCAACCTTTGTCACTGCAGAGGTCTGGCCTGATTATGGTCTGGGGAAGCAAATACATGTGCCAGTATGTTATGGCACAGACACTACGATGGGCACAGACCATTTGCTGCCCCTCTGGCATCATTTTACCTCCATATGCTGGAAACAGCAGGACCAGTGAGGCCCGGCGTGGGCCATTCCTCTGAGAGGTGTTAAAATAATCCCTGGGTCTTGAGAGGAAAGCTGTTTGCTCATCCATTTCCATGCTTAAAGGTTCCCAAGCACTCTGGAAGGTGCATGCAGGCTCTGATTTTATGAAGTCTGCACCTTAAACGGTTGCCCTGCTCCTTGCTCAAGTACACCATTGAGACAAGCCCTATCTCTGCTACTTTTCGAACAGGCACACACAAAATAACACAGCAGTCAGACAGTGTTTACAGTGCGTAGGCAGGAGGTGCTTAACGCCCATCCAAAAAGACCAAGAAGTCTCCTGCGAAGTTCAGCTTTTATGTTCCCACCCTTTGCCACTTTGTGTGAGTAATACCCATTTGTAAAGCTCTCCAGCTTCTTTTAGTTGACTGTGGTGGGTGGGCCTGTCTCTTTCTCTCTGTTATTTCATGGATGCTGAAGTCGAAAAGCGACACAACTGTGACAGATTGCTCAACCGGTGGGTCAAAAAGCCCTAATTGGTACCAGGAAGCAGTGGTGGAACCATAATGCATCCAACTGTCTGTTTTACAACCTACAGCCAGTAATAGGGTTACTGAGGTTAGCGTGCTGCCATTACAAAACAATATAGTCGTATACCCTTGTTGTCTTGGTGTCTGGTGGATTCTTAATATTCATTGTCATAGGTTGTAACAGACGGCTGGAACAGGACGTTTACCAGCCCATCGTCCTTAATGTGACCATCTCTGGAAGAGAATGGGGAGCTCGGAGATGGTCGAGAGGACAAGGGTAGACAGGGGTCAGCTGTAACTAAATGACGGACTGTGTGTCCTGTCCATGTTCATACCTATGTCTGGAGAAGCGAGACTTCTGTGTACCCCTTGAGGATAAGGGATTTGCTGTAATTAATAGGAGAGGACATGATGACTCTTAAAGTACAGGACAGACTAATTGTATCTGAGATAGAGTGTCACAGGGACATGTAGAGATGGAAGGACAACCTGCCGAAACGTCCCTGACTAAGTGAAAGTGACCCCGGCGTCTGAGTCTGACAGACACGAGGTGAGTGTGATGAAGACGAGACGTCTCTTGTCCTTCATGGCGCCTCGCAGACCTTGGGTGAGTCATTGAATGTTATCACAACCTCGAACGGACATCATCCATCCAATTCAACTGTCCTCTTCAGACCCGCTCGAGTTCACTGAAAATCAACATAGCAGTCTCACTGAGAGATGAAGAGAAACCTGCACTGAGCCCTTCCCTGTAGGGAGCTCTTTCAGAAAAAATGCTTATAGAGAGCGCCCGATAATTTGCAGGTATACCTAATTTGACACCTGTCTCATCATTTACAATTAGGCATTATGAGGTCTAATTGGCCATCTGCTGGTGCCATCTTATGTTCTTGGAGTGCAGCCACACTGGCATCCAACTGTTTTGCCAGGCCACACGCAACAATTGGACACACTAGGATGGCCTGGCGTAATAACAGTCAAAGTCATCCTAAAAATAAGAAGACATTACCGTATCTAGTTAGCAGGGTTGTGAACTGAGGATATTTCCTATCCATTTTTTTAGATACATCAAAAGAAGAGTTCTCAAATGTGCATTCGTACAAAACATCAAACTAATCTTATTATTATTTCACTATTATTTTCAGTTTCTGCAACTTCACCACTGAATCTACAGACTGACCATTGTGGATCCCAGAACAAATTATTATGATTAGCTTTTTTGCAAATCTAAAACAATTATGAAACAGTCGCAGGGGTTACTGAAGTAATCTGGCTTGTTGAACTGTTGATTTCATCATGTCCAATTTAAAATGAACCAAACCGTTACAGTGTTATGCCGCACTATATGCTTATGAGAATTAATTTAATGTTGTTACAGTGGTTAAACATGCACATTGAGCTCTGTTGTAATCAATTGAATTTTATCATGCATGAAATATGTCACCACATTTTTGGTTCAGTAGTTAAATAGATTAATTTAAAAATAAGCATTCCATTTAAGTCACCTCTAAAAAGTTGGTAAAAAAATATTTAAGAGTGTGGTAACACATCCTTTGCAAAAGTGTTGTTTTTTGTTGATGTATAAAAAAGCAATGGATTACAGTACATTTTATACAATAGCCGTTGCATTTCTAATTTCTACTTCAGAAGAATCCTTAAAGGAGCCATTAAAGTACTGGGATCATGAAGAAGAATCAGAAACTGGAAACATTAAACGCTGTGCAATTCCCATTCCCACTAGACAATCCAAGAAAAAACTGTCACGGGTGTTTCAGACTGTCACAGACTGCCTTGAACACCGTGTAATCACAGGGCAAATAAACTCCTCCTACCTCAGAGACCAACAAAGAGAAGAACTATCACGACTGTTCTTGACAAGGATTAAAGCTGAAGCTAAGGTGATTGAGATTTGCCAAGAAAAAGAGACAAACAAACCAATAACACTGCGTTTACTGCCTCCATCCTGCCCCCATAATTGTCATTCTTCAACAGGTAATTGTTCTCTCCACTCTGTCAATCAGCCCTCGACTCGTCACCGCTAAAGCTGCATTTGCTGTTAGCAGAGATTCCCCCGAGAGAGGGTCACCACACTCTTAATGAAAGAAGATGAGTCTTCGGCTGAAGTTCTCTCTCTATCTCTATATTTATGAATACAGATTCTGACCTACAGTGAGCTGACAAAAGAGAAGACCCTCATACATAAGTTCATGTATTTATGCATAGCTACAACCTTGTTATTTCCCTCACTTTCTTTAGACTTTGAGGTAAATCAAGCCTGAGGGAGGGGAAAAAAAATCACCCTTGTGTGCTTTGTTTCTGCAGAAATGAGAAGCACCGGGGTTGGCACCATTAAAAGTTAAGTTAAAACCAGTCGTATGTTTATCTCGACAATTAAAAACTCCCCACTGACTACTTGCCACAGACTCAAAGCGATGCTCTAAAAAATGCTGTTTTTGCACTCCTGCTATATGGAAGAACTGGCGAACGGTTAGTCCACCCTGGCCCAGTATGCTATGCCTGTCTCCCAAGGGGCGGCAACATTTACCCCTTAGCATGAGTCACTATTGATCTATTGTTGTGTTTCTCTCAAATGTAGGTTCTTCCCTTAGGTTCTACACTGGAAAATGGTTTTTATTGCACACACTCACACACACACACACACACACACACAAAAACAATTTGCTTTTGTTTTTCTTTTCAGGTCTTTCTTAAAACGTTTTTTTTTTTTTTTTTTTTTTTTTTCATTACGTAGACTTTCCTTTATAGCCACTTATTACTAAAGTGCTCTGAATGAACAAAACACAGCAATACACCGTATTGTTTCTCCTTTAGCACATTGTGATTTCATACAAAAAATGAAACAATATGTTTTGGAGTCTAATAAAATGTAATACCAAGACTCTTTGCACAAACACAATCATTACACGCAGTGTTTCTTCGCATCTGTGTGCAGTACAAGACGAAAAACACTGTGTATCATAGTTTCCCTTCATTTCTCTATAGTCGCACATATTTCTTTACATCTCCATATCTAATGCAGTATTTAAACAAATGGTCAAGTGTGTATTCCTTTGCGAATTGAAAGGGTAAGCATATTAAAATCCTTCTGGCTAACAAAGACACACTACAATATTATTACATACAGCGGGTATTGCATACCATAAATTATTAAGTTGTCTTTCTTCACTAAGTTTACCGTTCACTGGGAAAATGCAGGTCCCAACATAAAGTTCTGCTTAAATCTTTGATGTCTGAACACAAAGTTTGTCTCTGTAAGGATTGCATGTGTAAACAGAACGCTAGAACAACACCAACGAAGCCCTGGGCTCAAATCTACATATAGTATTTCAAGTCCAAATGGGCTCGGAAGGTGCAAAAGTATTGGCTTCTACCTGATCCCCTTGTTTTTCTTTTCTTTTCTTTTTTTTCTTTCTTCATATCTGTGCTGTTTTTGCCCATGGTGCTTTACAGCGCATACACACAGTTTAATTTATCTAAGAAATTGTGTTCTAGAGATGAGAACGACATTAGTGGACAGGGTATTTGATTTCAACCGTATCAACAAAAACAAACTAAAGCATAAATAAACTCTTTTGGGTTTTCTTTATCGGGGCTTCGGGCTGCAATGGATTCAGGTTCGATAGCTTCTTGTGACTTTGGCCAAGTTGTTTTTGCAGAAATCGTTTTTATTTCAGGGAAAAATTGATCAGGTAGTATTGATCATACAAAACAAATATATTTCACAGAAGGTAAATTGCTTTTACAATGGTAGATATTTATGGGCTCCTGAATTGTAAGCAACAGCAAAATGGACCTTATTTGCAGATGCCTTAATATACTGCATTTGATGGCAGTGCAGGCCCCATGTGCTGTATGCCATACAGTGTGTGTGTGTGTGTGTGTGTGTGTGTGTGTGTGGCCTTCTGTGAAGAACAGGAAAAGGAGGTTGGCAGGTTGTGGTGTCAGGATGATGGGATGTGATGGATGTGTTTGGACAGAGGAGTGCCAACTCTGCCCTGTTGCATTACCATCATCCTGTCAGCCAGTTACACTCACAAACACACACTGGGGTATTCCCATTAACACATTACACATCCGAAACCAATCAGGGATGAACCGCTGCTTTAATTACCTTCCTTTCTGTGTTCTTTGAACTGCTTCTTGTCTTCTGTCCTTCTTAATTCTACACTGTCTGAAACGGTGCCTACAGAACAACAGCTTGACAGTGCGGCGATACGTTGATCCATTTTCTTTTATGCCAAAAATCATTAGGATATTTAATAAAGATCATGAAGATGTTTCATGAAGATATTTCACACATTTCATACTCGAAATATTTTAATAACAGTCAAAGTCTGTTATTACCTGTTATTACCTTGCAAAACATTTGATTCGTAATATGCAATGCTAAGAAATTAATTTAAACAACTTGATTTAATGGTATATTTTCAAATAATATCTTCGAATATCAAATATTGTCATATCCTAACAAACCAGATGATGTATAAATCTCAATTTAAAAATAAATAAATGAATGAATAATGGACCCTTATGACTGGTTCGTGGTCCAGGGTCACATATATGAATGAATAACCAAATACAAACATATACGCATACTCTATGCAATACTAGCATATACAGTAGTCAACATTCAAAATGGATCAAATCCTTTAATGAAAGTTGTCCTAAAATAAAAACAGCTATCTTGTCTTTGAACGATTTTGATGAGCTTTTATGATCCACTTCAAATGTTGACTACTGTATACTTGGAGTTCTTTGTTTTATGGAGTGACAGAATAGATAAAATTGACATGGGAAACAATATCACACACGGCTGAAATCTATGCAAATGTTCCATGGATAATGACATAATGTTAATTAACTATGTGTTTAATTAGAGCGAGAGCATGTCATTACTTTAAATGCCATTGTTCTTTAATTGCTCCATGGCTTGTTATTTATCGTTAATGCTCTGAATCCACGGTGCCGATTGTCAGATGAGTTGAGGGATGTGAGTTTAACAGACTGCTGTGCGTTTGGCAGTCAGGCTTCATTTGACAGTATTTCCTGTCTTGCCCGTTTCCTCCTGTTCAACCAGATTCAAGGAAAATGAACCTGCATGAGGCAGAGTATCTCCAGATTTCCACAGATTTTGTGTTTAAAGAGTCTGGAAAATATCCAGGATATCGGGTTTGTAACATTCACAAACAAACATATAGACACTGCGTGTGATGAATTATGGATGTGTGGAGAAGCCTCTCTCATCCTGGCGCTTCCGTAAACGATTCTCTCAATTCCCATTTTACTGTCCGAAGCTATGTGCTATTGCACACACAGGAAAAGCAGTCTTCTGTCCCCATTACCGGATCGGCTACCGATCCCCAGAGCCCGACGTGTGCGACGAAACCGTAGCAATTAGTCGAGTAACTGCCTTAACAGCAAAAACCACAAGCAGATGAGAGGCAGATAGAACAGGAATGAGAAAAAGCAGCGCATCAGCTAAGAAGACAGGGCATGGATATGACCTTGGGAAAATGGGTTCCTGATTATCATAGAATTAATGTGCACATTTATTACATAATAGTCTCATAGATGTTTATTGGAGCTAGGGGAAACCTTTGCTCTTTGCTGAAAGGAATATGATTACATGTGACTTAATTATCATATATGAATTAATATAACTACTGTGCACTTTTACCCTGCCACCTTTTAATATGCACAGTAAAACCAAGCATCGTCTTGGAAGGCAATTGTATGGAAATATAGATGTTTACATTTTAGTTTTCGCTGCTGTTGTCATCCAATTACTGTGTTTTTGAGTGTCGTGTGCCAGATATAGAGTGACGCTGTGTCAGATGCTGTGAAGTCCCGCTTCTCCCCCAAGTCGAAGTTCTCAGAACAAACAGAAACACTCTGGACATCTAATTAATTCATTCTAGGATGAAACAACCCGGCAGCAAAGTGTTGCTTGTACTCTGACAGAGACGGAGGAAACAACCTGATAGGCAAACACAGTAGCGCTGACAAAAAACGAGATTATCTATCTATCTGTCTGTTTATCCGTCTGTCTATCTAAACTCATGAGAACGTTTAAGCCAATCATCTGAGCTCTGAATATGACTAATAACTCCAGACCCGCAGGAGAATGACATCATGCCAGCACTGATTGGCCGATGGCACCACAATAACAAGCAAACCCTCAACCAGCGACAGTCTGTGACGTCAAAGCAAGGAACATAAAAATAGTGTGACATCTACAAATGACTTGGCGTCCAAATTCTTCCTCAGACTGATAAAAATTTCTCTGACCAGGTCCATTTGGAAAAGAGCAGCTTTATCTGTTTTATGACTAAGAGGCCCGGACGTCTGCCTATCTCAATAAACACAGACCCCAGACACGACTGGACAAATAAGCCTGTGAAAATTGGCACATGTTCTTTGCTCTACCTTTCTATCTCTATTTGCTAAGGTGAGAAGTGCTGAGTACAATAAAGAGAGCGTATTTACCTGTCAAACACAGCTCTTCAACTGCTGGGACTGAGAGACTGCGAATTTGACATTGCAGCACATTACCCACTCCTGTCCTAAACAAATTGCAGAAGCATGTGCTAATAAGAGCAACAAGAGTGTTAACATCTAAGGAATGCATATTGCCTGTAGCCCCACATGGAAAAATAAAAACTAAAAACTAAATGATGTTTATCTGAAATGCAAACAGGTTTTCTGTCAAAGGTAATGTTAGAGGATAGAGAATATTGTTTGGTCAGTATCCAAGTAAAAGGACTCTATATGGAAAGTCACAATTCGCAGTGTATGTGTGTGTGTGTGTGTGTTACATCAACAGATCATCTTGGACAAGATTTCTGGCCAAATATTATAAACCCAAGCATTTTTCTTAGAATGAAATGCATTTACAAATCCAGTGCCATTAACTAAGTAAATAGGGTCCATTTTAATTTCATGTTGTCTTGAAAGGTTTGTAAATAATGTGAGTCATGTTTTTATGTTATTGTCTTGATGACATGCCTGCAATTCTCCCCGGCTTTCTGTGTCAAGTAGTGTGAACAGTCCCATATTATTAAAATGATAATAGCAGTAATAATTTGGTGAATTTCATTGTTTTTATTGAAAGAAGCTTTAAGGGGAGATAAAGCCCGCAGCTGTAGACATCCTCCCTCTGGCTTTCCTCTGCTGTGCTGGAATCTCGCCCAGAGTGGTGGAATTAAAAAGCAGCCATGTCGATTTCCATTATTAGGCATCAGGTGCTGCGGCTGGGCTGGACCCATGCTTCATTGCTCCTACCCTCCTGCACTGCGCCTTTTAACCCTAATTGACAGTCTTACGTCCTCCCTCTGCCTGCTGCCCAAAGCATTCGCCAGGCAGAGATAGAGAGGCAGGGGGGGTACGCACATATGTCTGCTGTCTGTGCTGGCGCGTGTGCCTGCTGCGTTTGATATCTCTGAAGGCTACATTGGATGAGAGTTAGAAAGAGTCAGCACCTCTGCAGCTGTGCCAGCTCTTCTTCTCTAATAGACAGAAAAACACGTTGCTTTTTGAGACTGCTCACATTAATGATACACGGCACTTAAAAGAAATAGCTGGAATGCAGAGTCTGCTTCGTCCGACCAATCAGACGCACTCAGCAAACCCAAACGGGCGTGTCCAGAACCCCAAAAGAACGCCGTTAGAACTGTATTGCAATTCAGTGCACGTCCCAGTCCCACCATCTGCTGTTCTCGGGTCAGGTAAGTGTGATGTAAGCACTTTTTTTTTTTTGAATATCAGGCATAAAAGCCTTTACTGTTTGACAGATATCACTGAAATGGGTGTCTTGAGAAATTACACCTGTGTTTTTGACAACCCTAGGCTTAAAAACAACAAATTGTAGTCAGGGGAGTGGGTTGAAACTTCAGAACAATCCAACCAATCGGAAACAGCTAGCCTGAGCTCCGATGTCAAAGGCAGCGGACTGGCTTTTAAGAGCGCTCCAAAAAAACTGGTCATTGTTATGGAAAAATTACAAGCATAACGTAATAAATTAAATGCAATTTAGCAAAAAAAAGGTGTTTCATCAGAATACTGTCTGTGAATAGGGTGCTGCGATGACGGCATGTTTTTGTTGGCCAGCCTGCAAGTTTGCATAACTCTGATTCCCTCAACAGTAACTCAAAGAGATTTTTACACTGTATTATTGAAGGAAAAAAAAGCTATTTGACCAACAAAAATTATGATTCTTAGTACATGTTCTGGTAACACTTTATAATAACTATACACTATAAATCATTAGTTAAGCATTAGTAAATACTGAATTAATCCTTTATAAACCATTAATTCAACATCAATAAGCATTAGTAAACCGTTTACAAGTGCATCATTAAATGATTGATGATCAATTCTAAATCATTATGTTACATTTACAAACCAGTCATTAATGAGTTGTCAGTGTTTAATAAGATCATTCCGAAAGTCTCGGTAAATGATTAATGAATTATTTAAATGTACAAAACATCTCAGTATTTAAGACACATAATAACAGTTGAATAAATGCTATATTAACACCTATTCCTGCTGTAATTCTTTATTAAGTCAGGTAGTTATAAAGCATTTAGTAGTTGCCAGCCATCTGTTTTTGTGAGCTCATCTAAAGTGAGGATTATGCATACCATGTAAAGCATTTGTAAAGGAGATTTAAAGGCTCATTTTTCTTCCAAACAGAAAAGTTAAACAAACACAACACAGAGGGATACAGAACACAGATTTTTTTCAAAAAAAGAAACTGTACAACTCTACACTTGATCAATGAAAAACGAACCTCATTTCACAGAAAGTGTACAGTTGTACAGTTTCATATTTTTTTGCATCTTGAAATAAATAGTTCTGTATCCCTCTCTAGTGTTTGTTTCTTTGTTCTGTCAGGAAGATAACTGAGCCTTTAAATCTCCTTTCTAAATTCAGATATGCTTATTAAGCATTAACAAGGCATTTATAGCTGTATTTATAAACTGTTAATGTTGTATCAATGCTTTATTAAGGACGAACTGACTATTTACTAATATCTAATGATTCATAGAGTGTAGTTATTATAAAGTGTTACCCATGTTTGCTACATATTCCGATAATCTTCACAAATGAACACAACGTTTGCAGTTTGACACTAAAAAAGTTGCCAAAGGAATAGAAAATGCTGTGAAAGTGAGTTGATACGTATACTTGTCTGTAGTTCCATTTAAATACTTGTTAGCAAGCATCGTTTTAAACAAGAAAAAAAAATCACAAGAGAATTTAACTGATATATTTCAAGCCTTAGAATAAAACATGAAAATATCTCGAGCTTATTTAAGGAATAACAATACATATTTTTTTACAAAAATACATAATCCCTGCAGTACTCCATGGAGAACTTTGCTTTTTTTGGTTCTGCGTGGTGTAGCTCAACATATAACAACAGACACCCACTGGGCCACGCAACCAGCCATGCCTTGAACCTTTCAACAAAACATCTAAATTTGCTAACAGCACCATCCAAGGTAAGCTTTACTCCTGCAGTCAAAAGCTTCATAATTACAGAAGGAACATTTTTAGACAGAAGTCAAACCGAGACGCTGCACTAATGTGTGAGCACAGCTGAGTAAAAGCCTCACTTATCCAGACTGGAATTACGGGGGAGAACACATTAAGAAGATTCAACTCATTAGCGGAGCTTTAAAGTGACGCCCCTCCCGGACTAATCCTCGTGCTGTGGCACCCTGGGTAATAATGCTACAGCCACGAGCGACAAAACCACAAGCTATCCTCAGCAGCACTTTTTTTTTTGTACGACGCCACAACGCAGATGTGTTCACAAACAATCTATTTTGAAACAGGCAAAAGGAGCAAACGCAAAATAACCTTTATTTAGGCAGCGCTGCTCACACAGTCTACTTTATTTGCATGTACGTTGTACAAAGTCTCGATTCATCGGCCTCTGTTCGTGGATTTTTCACTTACTAAAGGAAATCCAAGTGTTCAGAAGGCAAGAATGTATAAACAACTTTGAAGAATATTTTTGTTTTTTCCTCCTTTAGTGTTTTCAGTGAGACTCAAGGACCCTTCATCTCTGGGACAAATGCAGTCCTCTCTGTCTCTGTCTTAACGCACTCTCTCATTCTGTTTTGGATGAGGCAAAAACACAATTCAAAAGCGACAGGAAGCGTTTCATCCCTGTTCTCGAGCAGGTGTGACATGCTCAATGACTTGAAGTGACGCTTTATGTCTCTCTGAGTTTTGATTAAGATGCAGCTTGTAATAATTTGACCAAAGAACGTGTTAAACTCAGGATTTGTTAGGTTTTGACGCTCTAGATTTACTAGTCGGCTAGTCAGTGCTGCGCAGCATTAGTGGGGTTTGCTGTTCAAAGAAAGAATCTCCATGTACCTGTGATATGGAAACTCCACATTTGTGCTGATTTCAGTCTCATAAACAGTGCAAATAAAGTCGTTTCTAGTTTCAGCCAGGCAATGGATAGCACTTGGATGGTTTCAGGGATGTTTGTATGAATTATGGCTAGTATGTGAAAGCTTAATTTCAATTCCATCTCAAAAGTCCACAGAGGTTCGCTGATAATCTTTTTTGTCTACTTTTTTTGCAACTATTTGCATGCAAATGCAGCATCTCAGAGAAATTTCCCTCAAGTTTTTATGAAGTGACTAGCTGAAAAAATGCATCAAGTAATATTGGCTTTTCGGCAAAAAGCGTAATTCCAAGCATGCTGAAGCATCCCAATGCCCTATCACAGAGATCCGCGTTTATGGATTGAGTTGATTTTCGATTGTCCTGGTCCCATAATGCCCTGAGGTGTTGAGGAGAAGTTTCGACGTTCTGAAGCCTTTATGATTTACTCCGTTTGGGCATTTCCGTCGCAGGTTCCATTCAGGTGTCACGACCTCAATATACACGAGTATAGTTTCGCTGCACAGACCCTTTTCTTCCCCTCTGGGTAAATGAAAGTGACTCACAAAGAATAGGTCTGTTTCCTGATACCGTTTTCAATTACCATAGGAACAACTAGGGCAGCACCACTCCATAAAACATGGATACTTACGCAATCTGCTCTTCACACAACATCACTCTTATCAGAAAATCCTTCTCTGTGTGTTGAAAGCGATCAGTCCGGGGCCACTGAAGCCCTGTGGGCCCTAGTTAATGGCTCTCATCAACTATATTTATAAAATGCCCCTTGGCCCCACAACAGAAAAGAAGCATGTTAGGAGGGAAATGTGCCAAGCTCTCGAAACTCCATTTTTTTTCAGTCTGATTTGTCATTATGCTGTGTACTAAACTAGCGTTTGCCATTTTGATGGATAAGTGGGTAAAGAGAGAGGGCAGCCAGTCTACGGTCTGTACTTTTAAAACCCTTCATGCACTTACAGATGTAAGCAATCTACTCTGTAGATGTAATCAAAGCGATCCTTCCTCAACAGCCAGTTGGGGTTTGTTTATTTCCTGCCACAATTTGTCTTTATAGGCATGCTCGCTTCACAAGTGGAAACGTAGGCAGTCATCATCACACCGGCAGTTATTAACCCCTCGGGGATGCTGTGGAGGTGGAGTTACTTCAGGAACGGTGCATGTCTGGGGTCTGCGGGGGATGATGGGGGGTTGTCAGAGAGGGTTATTAAAGCTTTGAAAATTCCACTAGATTTTATTTTGCTTTGTATTTGGGTCGATAGTTAGTGCATAAATGGTTTTATTTCGCCGCAAAAATTAACATAGTTCATAGCACTGAATCTGTTGAATGTAGTCAAGAGTGAAGTTTAAGGACCAGCTTGACTTTAACTTAATTTGTGTTGCCATTTTATTTTTTACAGAGAATTATTTTTGTTTAATGGAACTGCTTACTGCATTGTAGTTTATTACAGTAATGCCATATATATATATATAATAATAAAATAGGTTTTTTTTGGTTTGTTTTTTTGAGCAATTGGCATGGTGCTAAAAGTCATGGTTTGAAGAAGAATTAAACCATACTATCAATCATTCACATCAATTTTGTCGGCAAAATGCTTGTGTTCATACTTTATTTTATACTTTAGTTTCATACTTAGTTTAGTTTCTGTTCTTTCACAAACTCGCTTGCTTTGTCTTAGTCATAGGTTGTGTTACCAATAATACCATGGCTTGCAGAAGTCGAAGTAGTGCAGAACTTGCTGTCTGCACATTTACATTTCAGCTCAGCGTGCCCGCAGGTAAGCACAACATCCTGTCAGAAACGGCATCTAAAAATGATGATTTGTGACTCAATGCTGATCTCTATGTGATGAGGAAGCTTTCCCTATAGTTGAAGGCACAATTTGCTCCTTGTGTCACTCAACTCCATTCAGTCAATAAAACTATAAAAAAAGAAAAATGGGAAACAGAAAATACAGACTAGGGGACAAAGGAGAGTGATGTGGACGCAGTTGTGGAAGTTTTCTGAAGGCTGCAGACACGGCACTGACAATGCTGCACAATAGAACGTTTTAAACCTTTTTTTCAGTCCACTAATTGGAAAATTCAGCTGAATAAAAACACGAAACACATGCTTTGTTCATCACTGTACTTTCTTTGTTTTGTGTGCATTTGATGAATTGCATGTGCGAGTAAATCATGGGCAAAAAATAATAAAATGAATAAATGTATATAAAGACACAATGACATGCCATGATTACGGAATCTATGTATTAAAGTTATAGTGTTCCATGCTGAGCTTTTTATTCAATGAGTAAAGTTTAAAAATCAAACTCTTATATCTGTTCACACCAGTATCTGAGCCATTATTCTGCCTGCCAAAAATGTATTAATTGAATAATATTAACATGGTTTCTGTGTATGGTAAATTAGTCCAGGGTTGTTATGTTCCCCACCCAGTTTTTATCTTTCCAAAACCTCTCCTTTTTTTTCTTTCCCCTTAGAACCTATTCTCCGGTTACCCTTGGGAGCCTTCAGCTTAACTGCAGCGTTCTGAGGAGGGTTTGCCGACAATGTCTTACATTCAGAATGCAACCCCTTGCACATTTATTCAGTGTAGCGTTTGAAAAGAAAAGACACCGTATTCTCCGACATTTAGCATATTTACTGGTCCTTAAGGCTAGGTATTTGTAAGGGAGCACTAAACATAGCACAACTTATTCTGCACCCTTTGCAACTGCGGTGATGTAACCAGTGACGTCGGCTCCAAATTGTTCTACAGTATATAATAACATTGAAGGACGGATCTGAACTGATCGATGAACCACAATATCAAAGAGACTTACAAGCAAGGAAGCAAAAACTACATACAGTCAAAACATCTTAAAAACCACTTTGCAGTGCCCTGGTAAATACCCACGAATCCTTAGCTGTCACAGTGGTGTGATTTGCATGAGCAAGCACCCATGTTAGCAACCAAAAATTTAACAATCTTTTAGTGTTTTCTCTCTCTCTCTCTCTTTGCTTTTCATGTCTCTCTTTTTTTTCCTTACTATTCTGCCACACACACTTCAGCCTTGAATAGGTCAGTGTTGTGGGCAGTGATAAGAAGCAGGTTATCTCATGCATGCTTTCTGTTTGCGGTGCGCTAATGAGCCAAAAGGTATTCTGGGAGTGCAACATCTGTCACACAGACTGCCTGATGCAGTCTCTGCAAGCATAAATTACCAGTTGTGCCGGCTTCAAAGCGCATGCCATCACCTTTCTTATTCCTTATTTTGGAAAGCTCTACCTTTTGCTCCTATAATTAACAAAAATGTATGTGCCGCAAGTTGAACAATATTACTGATAAAACAAAAATACCAAACAACAGCAATAACATTAACAACAGCAGCTTAGTATCATCCTATAAACATCCACCGGTACAATGACCCTTATTATAAAACAGATAGCTACTGCTCTAAATTCTGATTGTGTAAGCCACATGTAAACGCTGATAAATGCACACTTGGCCACAAACAACCTAGACTTCTCATCATATTTCTGCTGCCTTTTATAGTTCCATTTTTTCTGTTTGTGTTAGAAGGTGTGCTGCTTTCATAGAAACTGCATGCAGTTCTCCAAGGGGTCAATGATTTTACCACAGTATTTATCACAGTAACATGCTTTATGGAAGCAGAGTGCCTGCCAACACACACACACACACACACACACACACACACACACAGATACACATACAACTGTCCTGTGTTCACACATCTATCACAATGAAAGGCTGCCAGGTTTCATTTGCAAGCAAGGCTTTCTTGACAAACGAGCTAGCACAAGGCTGAGAGAGGGAGGGAGGGAGGAATGCGTGTGCAGGCAAATAGCAACAGATTGGACAGTCGCTCGTTTTAAGGACGAAACACCCGTACGCTATGATAGGCCTCTGTCTGTGACCTATCAAAAGCAGACGGCTTGTTGTGACCACCTGTGCTTGTTGCTCAGGTTTAAAAGTGTGACGGGCCTTTCAGCTTCGGTTAGGCTCACTTCACAGCCAGGGTTGTGGGAAGACTAATGGCTTCTCCCTTCACTTTTGAAGGGCCTGCCGCTGTGTTGCCGAGGCCCGGCTCTTTTCACCTTGTCAGATGCTTGTCTGCGAAACCCTTTGCCCGCAGGGCCCTTAATGAGCAGGCCGTGAGGAGCAGCGGGCTAAAATGGAACCTGTCTGCTATTCCTAGCCTTTTGTGTTTTTCCTTCTCTAATGGGCTTTCAAGCAGTCTGCCTTTGTGTGTTCTCTCTTTCTCACTCACACTTTCTTTCACTTTCTCTATCTCTATTCCACGTTGCTTAAAAAACATTCCCCCCTGAGCGCCATTCTGTGGGAAGCAGTGAGCAGTGCGGCGGATTGTCTTTAATACGTCTCTGGACACTGTAAGCTTGTACATATGTTTGTGTGAGAGTGTGTTCGTGCGTAGGCGTGAGAGTTAGCTTTAATGGTGAGGTATGCATGTGAGAGAGCTGTTGATGGCATCGGATGTGCCGGCATGTTTGTGCAGTCCCAAAGTGGATTGTTATCGCTTTTCATCAATACTGGTTCTCCATCATTACTGAGAGACAAAAGAAAGAGAGAGAGAAACACCAAGCGGGACAAAAGATAGCGTAGCAATGCTGTTATCGCTGATTTCTGCTCCTGACAGCTAAAGAGCTTCCCTCCATCTGAATACGGGAACTTCCGAAAGCGTATCATGAAAAAGCCAATACTAATTCTGTGCTTTTGGAGAACCCTCTTGGTCCTCTGGTTTTCCCTACAGTGGAAAGTATCTTACGTACATGAATTGGAGACAGTAACTAAAGATTCAGACTTTCAATCACACCTTTGGTCGATGTCTGTGTTTGTTAGTTCTGCAATAAAATTGAGATCCATCCAGGTTGTTTACCTGAGATGCCAAGCCGTACAAAAGATATTGTAGTGCCTTTTGGCCCACATTCCTGGCACAGAGTCTAGCATCACCATAACTCTACAAAGAACAAGTGGTTTGGAGAATAGGTGCACAGATGAACGTATCTGTTGAGAATCAGAATCTACTCAATTTATATAGCCAATACTTCCTTGTTTTGAAGGGGAAAACTAACATGTTGTTTTCTCCAAATAATACAGACCTATGTTTTGTTCAGAATGGTATAGGGACCAATTCTCACTGTTGACAAGTTGCTTTATCAAAAGCACCACATTCAGCCACATACACACACGCACAAACACACATTCCTACCCAATACCCTAACCTTAAAAACTACCTTACTGACTATTAATAAGTAGCAAATTATGACTTTATTGAGGCAAACGTCATAGTTCATATCAATTATTGGACCTTAAAATACAGTGTGACTTGTATAACTTGGAAATTGCACTCAGGTGCTTATGAACAGGTTGGCCTGTCAATGGCCACGGGAAAAGGTCTGTATAAAGTGAAAATGTGAAGAGGGTAGTAAGAATTTGTGATCCCCACTTTCTCACTCTCATTCCTGAGACCCCCAGACAGCAGCGTAGTGCCTAGTGACAATCTTGAAATCCTCATAAAGTCAGTCTAAAGTCTCAAGAGGCTGATTGGAAGACAGAGGGAAAGTCAATCACACCTCTCGTTTTGGTCTAGCCTCAGGTCTATATTGTGAAACTGAGGTGTAGATGATATAAGTCTGGTCTCAGGGGGCCTTAGAAGCTCAGACGGCAAGACAATATGGTAGGATGAGGGATTTAGGAGAGGAAAACTGATCTATTGACATGTGCCAGGGATAGATCTTTCTGTTATTTAGAAAATTATTTTGAGGATAGGGCTATATTCATCTCTAAGAGGGGGAAGTGTAGAATATCTCAGATTCATTATTCCGTTTATGCCTGCTTTACCCGAATTACTCTACCAACACATAACAAACCTGCTTTTATTGCATTTCATTGTACAGTTCAGAAGCTCAGTGAGCTGTGGCAAAACAACATCCTACGGATCAGATTAATGCACTGCATTCCCACAGTGTCCACCTACTGTAAAAATATGTTCTTGATCGCTCTTTTTCTTCTAGTGTCAGAACGGCTTAAGAAAAGCAATTTTCGGCTCAATATTAGATACTGATCTTAAAGAGAGCACTGTTAGAAAAGTCATGATTCTTTTATATGGCTGTCTCAAGTGCACACTGCTGGAAGATGACAAGCTGCCAAAATGCTGTAATTTACAATCAGCTCTGCAGTCTACACATTTAAGGCACGCATGCAGAGTTCGTTTACAGATCTGTAAGGAAATGATGAATGAAACTCATGAAAGAAACATTAAAATCATATATTGCACCTGACACTGGAGCCGTACGACCACCAAGGGTTGCTTTTGCTACGATGCACAAGTAATTAATCTGTGCTTATCTCTTGTCGAGGTTGCTGGTCACAGGAGCGCCACCTTTCCTGTTTGTTGCCTTGGAAGCGACACTGACTTCCTCCTGCATTTTGACCTATCTCCCCCTCTCTCTCTTTGTCTCCGAGTTTCAGGAAGAGCTTACTAAAGGTTAGCTAATCAGCTGCATCTGACATCTTTATCAAAAGCACCACATTCAGCCACATGCACACACGCGCAAACACACACCTGTCAGATTCTAAGCCATCAGAGCAGATCAACAAGATTAGGTCTCCTTTCTTCACAACGTAACACACGTCGGCGGTGTAAATAGGTGTGTGTGTGTAGTCATCGAAAGCATGTGCGACCTGAAAGTGGCCCACACCACAAAACCAGAGACTCTTTCTCCTTTCCAGTCACTTTTCACGGTGATTACTGTGTTCGATAGCAGGGTAACGTGAAATTACTTATTGACTAGAGGTGAGAAAGTTATTTACGAGGTCGATGGCTAATTCCCCCTTGGCTACTTCACAGGGCTGAGGTGTTTATGCACTGCAGGAGGAGGGACAACACAATAAAACACATCATATGTCACCAGGCTCCTGCTGACTATCCTGCTGATTTCTAGGGTTGTGTTTTTGTGAGAAAAGAGCATGCGAAGGAAACCTTGAGTGCTTTCTGTAGTGAAATTAACAAGTATCATTATCAGTAAAAGCTAACTGAGTATTAACCAAAGTGAAAAAAAAACCAAAAAACACTTCCATAATGTAGCATGAAGCACTCTATTTTCAAGCACTAATTTTCGAGTTAATTAGTTAATAACCCATTTAATCTCACCGGTCACAATAGTGACCATAAAAAAACGTTTTCATTCATAAAGCTCTAAAAACCTTACTGACTCATGTTTTAGTGCACTTCCTGCAAATATGGAAAACATAAAGGGTCCCAATTAAATATGCGAAGTTTCACATGATTAGTGCAAATTGTCACATTACTAGAGTCGTTTATTTCCTGTTTGCACCTTGAGAAGATGATAACTGCATCAAAGCTCCAAAAAGAACGTTTAGTTCTAATTTCATTTGCTGGTAAAAATGTTGCAATGCCAGAATACTGTGCTAAATTAAAAATTTTAGCAAAATTGCACAATAATTATGTTGTAATACTCATAGCATTGGTTTAAAAATTGGATTTGAAAATTTTAAAATGTACAAAAAAGTAACAATTTTAAAATGCGGTGATGGATAAATTGAGTTTATTTTTATCTCAGTGTTCCTATCAATGTTGAATAAGTGTATGCATAATAGCAACCCTAGAATGTGATCAAACTGTTCAAAATAACTGTTGTAAGATAACAATTTTTAAGACTGCAGAAATATGTGATTTAATTTAGTTCATATTCACTGTGTACCAAAATAGCACTGTTCAGTACACATTAATCTTAAGGTTTTTTTTAGTATATTAAGTATAAAATTGTTGCATGGAAATAGAGCACTTTAATCACATTATGAAAGTGTACTTTTTGGGGAGAAAGGTTATGGGCAACAGAATGCACACACTTTGTGTGTATGTGTGTGTGCGTGTGTCCATGATAAATATGCAAAATGTAGGATTCGACACAAAAAGAGCTATTATTACCAAGTGGACCTCAAGGCCTGCTAAAGATCACTTCTCTTTGCGTGGCCTTTTATTTGAAAATGTTAAATGTTCCCTAAGCCATGCATTAGCCAGCGAAAGTACTAGTGACAGAAACCAGTGATGTCAGGGCCCTGATAGCAATAAGATTCACACAGACTACCTGATATATCTCTTCAGCGAGAGTACACACCTTCGCACCTGCCATAGCGACATTAGCATAACGCATACCTCATTAATCCGATCCAGGGCACAGCCTGTTATAGATTAGCTCTCAAGTACTCAGCCAAGACAAACGAGGCGAATGATCTGAACAGAAAACGATACGCTTAGATTGTGAAGATGGCCACAAAATAAGGGAGGGCCAAACAGCCAGACCAATTACAGGGATGCACTGTACAAATCAGAGCCGTGTTTTTGAGGAATAAATCAAATCGATTGGTTGTACCATAGATAAAATCTAATCTGGTCCTAGGTATATTGAGAAAAATAAATAAATGAAAATAACAGGTTTCAGGTCTCACCTGACAGAGTGGTTTGTAAGCACAGGGACCATCCAAAGGATGGATGGATATGCTTTTGAGCTCACATGAATTGCTCTTTGTGAGAGCTCCTTGCTAAGCACTCTTTTCACTCTCTGGTATCCAAATAAAAGTCCTGTTTCTGCATAGTTATACTCTTTAATGAGTTACAACTTAATGTTCAGAGAGGTTTAGTGTTAGGATTTGCAATGTGGTGATTTTTTATAATGGTATCCCCTGAATTTAAATCTTACTATATTGCATCAGTGCCACGCATTTTTAGCAGACATACTTTAAATTTGTGATGGAATGGAGATAGCAGAAATCTGTTTCTTTTGAATTTTTATTTATTTTTTTATTGTAATTTTTTAATAAACATTGACATGGATGAATCACTCACAATAACATCTATAACATGCATTGAAAAAAAAAATATTAAAAATAAAAAGGTTTTGTTCTAGCTGGATATAATCGGTTGTCAAAAAGTCGTATGTTGGGCCTTTTTTCATATTTAATCTTCAGTCATTTAACAGTACCCAGTGTTCAAGTAGAAATAGGTACAGTTGCAATTAATAACCTCTTCTAACAGGGACAAGAAAAAATGCCTACTTCTCTGGAATTTGAACTACTAAAAAGTCACTTTGTAATGCTTTTTAATGCTAAAATCCTCTGGTGATGTAACTTAGGTTTTGGTGTGACTTGTGACCAGTGTTTGTTTACTTAAAATAGACTGTGAAGCTTTCCAGGTGATGCACACTCAGTAATGCATATTTGCTCACTTGCTCTGGGGGGAGCGTTTGAGGGCAGTTGCCGTATTGTAACCTCAACAACACAAGCTCTTGATTTAGCGCAGGATTCAGTCCTAACTGCTTTGGCAGAGCCAGGCCACTGTTACACAGCTGGGTATCTGCCTGAGAGCAGCTGCCGAGAGCCTGAAGCGCGCTGCATTTTAGTCAGTCTGCTACCCGCTTTCGCTCGTCCCAGTTTCTTTTTCTGCTGTTCCCTCGGTGACTCACATCATACCCCCTCACACCGTACACACGGGGGCTCTCCTCTTGAGTCAGCCCCGAACTCTGCCACCAACAATGAACCTAGCATTTACTTCAGCTTCTGGGTTCATGAATGGCTGCAATTACAACCATTAGCATGCTTAATTAACAGATTCACTGGCAGCCAGCACGGAGCATGGCACCTTCTTTTAGTCCGTGGCCAAGCACCTGCCCCCGGCGCGACACACTCCCACGTCAGCTCAGCAAGGTGTGTAATTTGAAAGAATGTGATACAATTGCTTTTTCTTCCCTGCTGCCGTCTACTGTTCGCAACATTTTCTTTTCACTCTGTGTGTCTTTTGATTCATCCACTTTCTTGCACCTCTCATATGTCACTTTATCTACAGCGCGATGGTGACCCGAGATGATGTTAATGACAATATTTTCATACACCATTCTGTGGTGATGACAACGTTGCCAAAAAATAAGCTGGTAAACAAACGTAATCGGAAGGAAGCACAATGAGTTTTCCTCACAGGGCCACCGTGGAGCGACTGGCAGGAGCAGGCACTGGCACCAGCCCTACTGCCAACAATTGGCACTGCCAATCCTCTTTTTTCTTCACCCTGCTCAGGAATGCTACATTACGCAACTCGTAATATTTCTTTGCTTGTTTGTCTCTCTTCAGTAGAGTCAGGGACTGTGTCATCACAGGTAAACACTATTGTATTGGTGTCCCTGACGTGATTGTTTGGACGTTGCTCCCCTATCAGACACAGGGCTAATCACTTTTTAATGAACTACAGATTACTTCTTCATATGAAAAGCATTAATGCAATGTGGAGTGTTTTGTGTAAACTAGATGTTTTCAGTTACAGAGCCCTCCATCAGTAAGGCTGTCTAATCCTCGTGAAGCAGTTTTCTTATTATTATATAGCTCTCTGTTTGAGATCTAAGTTTTCGAATTCTCCTGTTTCTTGGTACATCTTATGCACTCCACTCTTTTTTCTGTATTTGACTGGGTGTTTTTTCAAGGGTTAGATCACCCTGTGTATGCACGGCAAAGATACGAGCCCATTAGAGGAGGCAGTTTGCATTCGCTTGTTCAGAATATGAAATCGGTTTGGTTTTCTTACCAGAAGGTAAATGATAATATGGTTTCTGTGGGTTTTAGAGTAGCTGAAATAACCTTACCTTACCTACCCTCTTGTAAGAGGTTCAAGGAGTCATTTAGGAGGAGAAAGTAATTAGACGTAGATGAATTGATTGCATGCGTGGAGTGTATAGCTCTGACTGACCTACCTCTTCTGAAGTGGATAGCTATGTTCTACAGCAATGGTCTCATTAAGACGTGTGTGTTGTAGCAGAATAGTTTTTTTTTTCCTCAGCAAAATGGCCTGATAACTTATTCTCCCTCCCACTCTCTGACCGTTTTTTCCCCTACTACACTAGCTTTCTTCTTCTCTGCGTGCTTACTCTGTCGCTCTTTAGCTGTCGATGGCTCTTTAGTGCCTGTCAGGAGCTGCGCTGAGCGCATCCCAAACATATTGTGCTTTTTCACATAATTAGGCAGGAGGGATTTCATTAACAACACTAGAGTGCAGGCTTCCATTCTTACGCCAGTGAGTTTGCGCCGTCCCAAAAGGGTTTTTAGCTGTCTCTTTCTGTCTCCTGCTCTTTTAAACATTTTAAACACTCAAAGACAATAGAGAACCAAAGGTCTTATTCAAAAAGTAAATATTGCAAAGTATTTCCCTAATCAGTATTTTTGTGTGTTGTATTAAGCTATTAAGCATCTACCGATTTGGTAAAAAAAAAAAAGATGAATAAATATATATCTTACATAAACCACACATATGGTTCAATAAAAGGCGCATGCACATTCGTGTTTAATTCCAGGACCGTAGAGATCTGTGGGACAAGATATGGACCAGTTTATATGACGATGCTTGACTGTTTATTGAAAATTGCCAGCAATGTGTGTTTAGAAGAATTCAATAGTAGGGTTGTGTGTTCAGTGATGCAAACTAATTATCGTGGGTTGATATATAGGTTTTTAGCACACATACACAGACACACAACCCCACACCCCTGCTCTGTGGGCCAAGTGACAGCTGTGTTTGGTGCAAGTGGAAGAGCAGCTAATGAACCAAACACAAGGCTTGACAATTCACATCTGCTGCTACTCTCCAGCCTCTGCCAGACCCAGCGACACCCACCCAGTCTCACAGGGCGGCAACAGCAGCCGGCATCTCACCTGGGACGCACAAGCTCCCATAAACACTTAAACACACACACCAACATTCACGTAGACATGAACACATGGTCACGCTCACATCATCCATGCTAAACCAGACATATGTGTGCCTACTCCAGTGACGTGCACAGATGCCAAGCATGCATGCAAAAATAAACAAAGCTCACACCTGGCTATCAATGGTGGAGATAGCAGGTGGAACAGCTAGCAACCCTCGCTTACATTCTTTCTGAAAATTAAATCTTTTCTTTCAGCTCAGTTTTAGGGTTGTTGAGAGAGTTGTTTCTAGCAGCTTTTTTCTTTCGCTTTTTTAAGGGGCTTCGGGGAGAAACACGTGGAGCGGTTGGCCGACTCCTTGCTGTGCCTTCCTGTTCCTCTCACCTTTAAAGTTTTCTTCACAATTACAGTCTGACTGCTCTTTGTAACTGCACAGCAGGGTAAGAGTTAGAGAGAATAGAAAGTTCTAGAGAGTTTTAGCTATGGTCATAAGCCTATGGCTGGCTGAGCACCAGGCCTTCCTTCCTACTCAGCCATCTGCTAATGCAGGGACGACTGCCCCACGTGTGTGTGCGTGTTTATGGGGGAATGTGTGAAATCTGCTAATGCTATCTGCATGAAACTAGAACTCGCATGAGTCTTACTTTGTACTAGTCAACTACTCTTCCAGAAATAGTTAGCAAGTTTGTGTTTCGCATATGTAAATGCCTCTTCACGTGGCGTATAGCAGCAGTGATCTGACAGCCCATTCTCAGACAGTGGAAATGATGCAGGTGTGAAACAAAAGCTTGCATATCTTCACTGATGCAGCTTCTGTTGCTGTCAATTTTTTTCATAATTCTTGATTTAGCTAATGCTGTTACCAAAAAAAAAATCTTTCCGTTCCTGTTTTACTTATTAGACCAAAACGTCTTCCATTTGCTGAGGTTAATGCCAAGTCAACCTGCGTTCACACATTGTAGATCGTTTGCTTTGTTCCCAAACAGGGCTTTAAATTGATAAAATGCTGGATGCAGAAAAAGAAAACTGTGAGAAGAGGTGTTCTTTGTGATGTGAAAAATAATGTGCTAACCCACAGAATCAAACACGTTTAATGTGTATTTTTACATCGCACACATCCCATTATGAATTGTGATACAGCTTGCTTTGTTGGTTCATACGCTGGATTGATTTCTTAGCTCAAGCAAACCTTTTCATTTGTGCTGAGACCGCCTCGTTTAGGTGATCTTGAACTGATTGTTTCCGTGCAGATCTGAGTGTATTATGCCAAAAAAACCCTAAACTCTAAAAAATATGAGAAACAGTGAAAGAGTACTGTATACTTAACAGTATAAACTGCATGCACAGTTTATCGTATGGCATACAGCTCTCCACAGGTGTGTATGCACACATTCACACATACGCTATTTTCAGAGCTAGCCCGGGGTTCTTTGTCTCAGAAAAACCTGCCTGTCTTCCTCTAATTGCGTTTGATAACAATTTTGTCAAGCCTCCTCTGGCAGCGTCCACACCACGCTCCCATCAGCAGCTGCTGCTAATTAGCTGCTATCGCTAGCTCTTCTGGCACACTCCCTGCTGATCCCTCTGGCCCCCTAGATCCTAAGTATAAATCATCAGATTGCTGAGAAAAACAGTGCAGAGGTAGGAAGCTGATGAAGGTTGGATGACATAATGCTACATAGGAATATTAGAATCAGAGCAAAACTCATTTGACTTCCATAAATCATTTTGTTTTGGATAAAACCAAATATTTTGTAAGTAAAAACAAACTGAAAATGATGACTTTTTATACAGTGGGAATTGACTGGATTATGAAAATACTAGACAGAATTTCCTATTTATTTTATTGCTTTTGGTATATAGAAGTTACATATATGTAAACATGAGTACATAATGTTTTTTTGGGCTTTTATATAACGTATCGCTCATTTTGAATCAATAGGCAAGGTTAGTGAGCTTTAATCCACAAATAAAAACAAACAAAATATATGATGAAATTGTAGACCAACATTAATTGTTAAGTTGATTGCACATTTTTCTTTTTTTTTTTTTCTTTTTAGTTTTCTCAACTTCTGATTTTGTTTCAGTGTGTAATTCTGATGCAAGAGTTTCCCTCTGTCATTTACTTTTTTTTTTTTTTTTTTTTTACAAATTAATCAGACAGAGAAAACTGCCAATTCCACAATAGACTGAATACAGGTGATTGTAGAAACTAAAACCCTATAAGACAAGTAGACAAATAGACAGGTTCCACTGTGGTTCCATGTCAACTTTGAGCAACTAGATTATAGCGATACACTCTTATGTTTCATCTCAGCTAATGTTTCATGAGATGGTAACCTTGGTGTGCTTTTATAGCTTTCTGCCCCTGATTGGCTGGAGGCAAACATGATACAGAATCAGGGCAGCTTATTCACCCACACGGTTAATGATGAAGTTACGGCATATAGAAGTTGAAGGCAAGAGGTCAAAGCAATAGGGAAAGTCGAATATGTACCTGAGTAAGTGTGTGTGTGTGTGTGTGATAGAGGGGGCAGGAGAGAGAGAGGGAGGACAGGTGGTGAATTACCTGGATGAAAAATTGCACCAGATTAGACACATAGAGAGGGGGAAAAAAAGGAAGAGGAAGCGAGAACAAGAGAGCAAGCCCCTTTTCAAGGACAACGTGTGTGATCTCTTCTGATTAATAAGTGTTATTTTGATCAGCGTTCCCGTGTCACAGTGCGGCCCTGTGCTAATGGAACACTCAGCTGGGTCTCGCCGCAAAGCCTCATGGGAGTATCGAGAAGAGCATGTAAACAATCTGACCCTTCCAACCCACAAAGCCATTCTCACCTGTCTCGAGCACTTCTCATCTCTCAGTCTGTTCCGCAACAGTTACACACACTCTCATCCCAGAGCAATCAAGCTAACATCACTTTCAACATTAAACATTATGGGGCTTTCGGTACTGAAAGGAAATGCCATTATCACACACTATTGTCAGTTACCATCCACAAAGCTGAAAGTGTTGGCATCGGCTGCAAAACTGCTCCGGTAATGGCTTAGCGGGGCATGCGCCGGGCTGACACAGAACACATGTTTCTGGACAAATGGTTCCAGACAGGTTTGGAGCCCAGCCTCAAGGGAACGCCGCATTTGCCTGGGAAGCACTTGGCTGCCTCCTGTTAATTAAATAACTGCCTGTGAGTAAATACCAAGTTACTGAAGGGTAAAGGAAAACTGCATCAAGCCAAATTCGCCTTTCAAATGAAATGGCGTCAGGTTTCACGACATGTATTTTTCAAGCTGCTAGCTGGGATTCGCACAGCCAGTGCTTTTTATAAAAACCCTCTGAGGCGTAAAAATCAAGGTGCTTCTAATTATCATAAACACAAATCATATCTTCCATAGAGCAAGTTAGAGATATCCGAGTAAATCAGAAAACCGCCTGCACCCTTCTCTCACCACTCAATTCAGTAGGATTAGTCTGACTCACTCTTAACTGTCCCTCTAGTGGATGTCGGTGATACTACAAACAAAAATGTGTGGTCCAGATGCACCGTACTCCAATCTGATTCCCTGCTATGCCCTGAAGGTCAGTTCGCAGGAACGCTTTATTTTGATAGTCCACTTTAGACACGTCTTGTCAGGTTGGTTTGGTTTTATTTGCATCCATGTCTTAAATTTGTAATATATACTTTCAGTTCTGCTTCCTGTTTGTCAAGTGCAACCCTTGCGCTTATTCTGTCACGTGCTTCCATTGTGATAGGTGCGTTCGACTTGAAGCGGCCCTGCGCAGACCGATTGTTGTATGACATCAAAGTACAATGAGTGTGATTTCAAAGCATAAGGGGCCATCTTTCCTCTATATTTCTCGCAGTACTTTGATGTCATACAACAATCGGTCTGCGCAGGGCCGCTTCGAGTCGAGCACAACTACTGTGTCATGTTCTGATGTCGTGTTGTCTAGTCACGTGCCCTGTGTTCTCACTCTTTGATTGTGTTTCTTGTTAATCAATGGTGTACCAATAACCCATGCTTCCTTTGTCTCTTGTCTAGCATTGCGTCCCTGTAACTGCTGTTTGTGAATTTCTGTTCATGTCACGCCATTTTTTATTTGTTCATGTTTTTGTTCGATAAACTGCGCTGGGTTTTACTTCGTTTTCTTTCAAATGGACTAGTTTGTGCACAAACAAAGCCCAGGCCAACAGGACACTACTAACCACAAGTAATTTTGCAACTACATTTCAACTAGTATTCATTAGAACATTAGTAGACTGTCTATTTAATATCTGCACTGTTTTGTGACGGTCCCCTACAGATATCGCACTGGTAAGTAAACTTAATACACATTAACTTTGGGTCAATCAACACAGAGGAGCTGTTTTTGGAGCCTTAAACCACTATTTTTAAATATGGATCCAAAAGATCTCCCATCTCAACACTAGTCAGACACCACTACGTCACGTAACAGCAAAAAACACACGAACGAACAAGCAATCGCAAATGAAACATCAACACAGATTATTACATATCACAATAAGTGTTTCGTTCCATGTTCCTGTTTTGAGTCAGTGTGCGTGTAGATATTTTTTGAGACAACTGGCAAGTTTATGGAAGAACGAGGTAAACTGTATTGGAAAAGGAAAGCTCTGATTTATTCTTCTAACCCTATGCATATTCTAATGGCAGTTAGTTGGCATATAAAGGGAAAATTACTGTGCTCGTAGTTAATAACACTTCGAAAGTGGACCATCAAAATAAAGTGTAATTCAGTTCACAATTGACCTTGACAAAGAGCAAATAAAATAAGCAGCGGAATCTAAGAGCAGAATTGACAGATGATGCTTAAAACTACTGAAGCTGTTAGCTAACGACCTTAACATAAGTCTGCATTGTCTTTATATTTAATCGTACTTGTCTTGGCGATGAAATAAGCATATGCTTGTTGCATTCAGGTGATCCTGAGCATGTTCTTGTCCTATATTCTGCATTAATACTGCCCTGATCAGTGAAGCTGCACAGCATTTCACTTGGACCTGATCCATACGAAACGGCAGTAAATCTGACAGGATAAAACTCCGAGAGCAAACAGGTGCGTTACTCTGCTGTGAAAGGCTCCCAGCTCAGAGAAGGATGCCTGCTGAGGGTGTCGGAGGGTCGCGGAGAAGTGAGAGAGATGGCAATAAAAAATAAAAAAAAAACAAGATGGATGATTTGAATGTGTGAGGCTGTAGCATCTGTTGGCACCTCTTCCAGACACCCACGCTTACACCCTTCTGCGCTGCCAGCCAGTGTGTGTGTGCGTGCGCGTGTGTGTGTGTGTGTGCAGTGGTTCACCTGGGGCTTGACAGGAGGAGAAATGCATAAAAATTGGACGCATCACTCACTGCACTTCCTGAGAACATTTGCATTCGCATTGAGTTTGCATTTGAGTTCGGAGATTTAAATATACTTGCTGAAGCCCTCTGCACACAGAAACAGGGAAAACAGAGAGGATTGTTGCCTCGGTTGATCTTGTCAAAGTAAGAACTGCTCAATTTACTAATATAAGCAGACATCGGAGTTGTTAATTGTCACATTAATGTGTTCAAGTGGGGAAACACTAATGTTATTTATAGGTTATGTTAAAGGTCTAATTTATCACACATGAGCAGAACAAGTTTCGATGTTAGATTTTATTAAAAACGTACAATCGCTTCTTTATATTTATTTTTATGTGATCGAGTATATCTAAACTTTATTTTAAATTTTGGTGCATTTCTAAATGTAAAATAATTCACATTTATGTCACAACTGCCTATTGTTAAAGCAATGGTTTACCCCAAAAGTTTAATTAACCCATATTTTACTCACCCCGAAGCCATCTTAGGTGTATATGACATTTTTAAGAGTTTTTTTAGAAATGTATCGTGCTCGTGGATAGTGGCCATTATTTTGAATCTCTGTAAATCAGATATATCTGCAAGTCCTGCGATGCATAACTAACCTATATGTCTTCAGGGGTTTATCGCATGTCCTCAAAAATATTTCTAGTTTTAAAATAATAAGATGTGACCAGAATTATAAGATTATGACTAAATGTTATTTTTCTCGAGAAGCCAAGAACGTAATCATGCGTCAAGTCATAGGTCAGCCAAGGAGCCAGAATTTGGCACTCGTTCAGTCAGTTATTTACTTTGTAATTTTAAAACTAGACATATTACAGTTACAAAAACCCATTGACATGTCAATGTCTGTTATATTTCTGATATATCTGATTTACGAAGCTTCAAAATAATGGCTGCTATCCACGAGTATTACCAAGTTTGAAAAAGCTGTGTTCGTCTGAAATAAAAAAAGTCATATACACCTAGGATGGCTTCGGGGTGAGTAAAATATGCATGCATATATTTAAGAAAAAACGTAACGTTTATACATTAAGTAAATTTTATATTACATAAATTGTCACCAAGCCAGCAGAGGGAGCCCTGACCTCTGGGTGATCTGCATTCACTCCCTCTGCGACAACTTCCTGTTCCAGGACTATAAAAACTGTAGCAAGCCACTCAACTGCAGGTTGCATTGTTTCGCCTGTTTCTTTGTTAGATCGCTTGTGGATTATTGTTTCTGGCTTCCCTGGTTTTGACCCTGCCTGTCTTTGGATATTCTGATTGTTTGCCGCCTGACCTGACCTTCGCCTGTTCTTGGCTTTTGTGTTTGCCTCATCTCTGATACTCCTGTTTGCCCTGTTTTGACCATGCCTTACTTTAATAAAAGCCTGCACATGGATCCGCACGCCTAAGACCCTTCATTCGTGACAAATTACATGAATATAAATATATACATGCAAATATTTTCTAAATATATGCTGTATGTGTGTATATTTATGTAAAAAAAAACAACTATATTAATCATGATTAATTGTTTCACAGCACTAGTTTTCTTATAAAATATCAAACAATATTGAAGTACCATTTATTTATTCATTCATTCATTCGTTTATTCAAGCTCAAAATATGTTTCTGGAATTAAAAATATATATATATATTGTTCAATCACAGAGAAATGCTGATTGAAAAATGCTATTGGCACTTGGTTTAATATTTTGCCTCTAATGAAATTCATGCTTTTTGGAAGCACTTTGTAAAAAAGTAAAAAGGGCAGGACGAATCGAGTGCTGCCTGTGGCACATGACAAATTAATTGAATTGAGGATAGTATTGTACAAATGCTTTTAATTTCAATTGATGTGCAACATTTGTGAACATGTTTGCCAGCGCGAAGGCAGATGGCCTCAGGAAAGAAGCTGTCACAGTGACGGGATGTTCTGGTGCTGAGTGGTGACGTCCAGAGAGGGTCGAGTCAGAGGCAATCTCACCAGCTCTGCTCAAGGCACTGAGTTCATAAAGCTCCTGGATGGATGGTTGGTGACAGCTGACCGGATCACTCGATTCTACCTGGATTTATAGTGAGAAGATGTTGGTAGAAGCAAAACTGTAACGGAGGAAGCGCTTTCGAAGGTTGCTGCATGATGGGAGAGACAGCCACCCCGAGCTCCTCTCTAGCTCGCAGCACATGATCGTTTGCTGTCTTTAATACGTCTTTCTTTATTTCCGTTTGTCGCTCAGCATTCTTTTTGTCCGTCCTGCTTCTAGCGCTGATCCGGACGGTGTAGATTGTGATCGTCGGTCGCCTGTGAATGACAAACTGCCCCCTCTGTGAGGCTCTCTATAAATCACCCAAACAATGGCCGCGGCCCTGCTCCTCGACTGACGGACAGGTGATGGATTGTCTGCACAGCGGGGGAAAACAAAATGACGCACCCCATTAGCTCACAGGTTGGCTTATTCAAATCGATAAGACTCTCTCCCGTGCAACGCCCTTCTCTCTGCATCTTTTAACGTCTTTCCGTCTTTTTAAAACTCTCTCTCAATCTTTTTGGACCAGACACATGCGCATAAACAATGCCTGCCACATTTTAATAGTTTGATGTTTTCAAATGCCACTCAGCCCTGCCCAAGCACCTAAAACAACTCGGATGTGATGAGATTTACTGAGCCTATAAATCACAGACAGCCTTGCTCACTTGTGAGACACTGGTTTCTCACACACCGTGGTTTTTGTCGATATACATTGACCTAACACATACGCTTCGTCTATTGACTGCTTCTTTCGGACAGTTCATGTGAGTCTTTAAAAACAAAACTAAACACTTCAATTCATTATTTATTTATTTCAAACGTGAGAGTGCAGTTCAATCAATCAATAACAGGGAGAAAATAAATACATAAAAGTGCCTTTAAGGTGTTATTTAAGTTTTAATAATATTTTTATTTAATATTTTATTATAATTTTTATATATATATATATATATATATATATATATATATATATATATATATATATAATGCATGCTCGAGAGATAATAATAATAATAATAATAATAAGGTTTTTTTTAACTAGCTGTCAAGGCAATGTTTCTCATTTTTAAATATACTAAAACTATGATGTATTGCAAAATTAAAGGGAAAAAAACATAACATACAAATAACAACCATTTTTAACAAATTCAAAATTTAAATAAATAAAAAAAATAATACTATCTCAGTGATAAATATTGCTGGTTTGGATAATTCCTGTATTGGTTCAAAAAACCTGATTTTAATTAGTTAAAAAACAAAACAAACAAACAAACGAAAAAAGAGATTAATTTAGACCTCTCTGCAGCATTGTGGATATTCAGTTGTATATACTAAATATGTGATGAAATGTCTAATTTAATAATGACTTCTCATCCTTATGTTGGCAGCTGTAATTGTAAGTTTAAAGAGAAGCTTTTGCTTGCCTTTGCTCAACTGAAAAACTAAAATGTTACCAAATTAGGCACAGTAACTGATGATGAACGACACATTTACTTTCATGCTGAGAATTGAATGACTATTTCATTGGAGAAAATAAACTGCGGTTCGATACCACTGGTTTTTGATTACACACACACTCACGCAAGTAAAAAAAAACACCAACACAAGATACTCTGAAGAAAAGAACACCATAGAGGAAAGGTTCATGTCCAAGAGGCAGGTCATAGCTGAACAATAAGTCAGTATGCTGTGCTAACATCTCTGTATCCCGTCCTCTCGCATTCAGAAGAAGGCAGCTTTAATCCCTCGTGACAGAAGAAGACGAGGGGTAGCGGGGAAGGTTCGACCCTCAGGCGGACCACACTGCTGCTGCCTCAACCTTTCCTGAAATCTGCCGCTGTGTCAAGCGTCATCAGCCTCAAATCTATAACGCCGACGCCTGCCATCCCGACTACACAACATCAGCTAACACGTCTCAAACCGCCCGGTTAAACGTCCTCCTCTCTCAGGCTCACTGTTATTAGCTCCATGCTATTATTCGCGTGACTGGGCAGAACGACGGCAAGAAGCGAGGGCCTCGATAATTCACACGACCCAAGTGTAGAGCGACGTCTACTCTAAAAGTGAAGCTACTGACTTTAAGTCTTTTTTTTACATAGTTTAGTAGCTTTACAGCGCTCAAGGAGAGTAGCTTTTCCGGTGTTATGATAAATCGATCAAACAATCTGACCTAACTGTATCATGAACGTGTTTCCGTAATATGTTTCAACGTGTTTTCCATATTTTCATTGTATATTTTAAGCGTAAACGCATCTGTTCACTGTACCCTAAATACTGCATCACTGAGCCTCGGATGTATATGACGCTAGTCCCGCAGTATTAACTTTCTGAAGACTATTCTGAATGAGTGATGTTGTAAATTCTCGTGGGATGTCTGTTGGGTCCTATCGTTCCCGCGGGATGTGCTGAGTAAAACAGTCATCTTTCTGTCTGAAGTGTCTCTTCTTCTTTCCTGAACACTTCAACACTTTCACTTTTTTTCTACCACTGCACTTCGTGATGCATCTCTCCATCAGTGTGGAACTTGTTTTTTTTCCTCTTAAGGCTGTGTCTCATTCTGCTCTATACTTTTCCACTCTGTGAATCACAATATCCTATCTATGGAAAAAAAGAAGTGAGCTTAATCAAACTGAATGTGAACTTGTAATGCACTTAAGATATCAAAAGTATAAAAATCTTTTTTTTAAAACACAAAAGAGACACTTTCATTGCCGTTTCTGAACATTACTACATTTTTAAAGGGCTCTTCAAAAAGACCTTTTTTATCCTCTGGTGCTGTAAATGAATGAATTTATTTCTAAGTGCTTTATTTATTTTAAAGCACTTGCAAAGCACTTTAACTGTTATTTGACATCACAAGACAACATACTAAGTTGCAGCTGCATCGTCACAAATACACATATATTTAAATTCTATTGAAACTTGCATTATGTTTAAATATAGTATTTTAATAATTATTACGCAAGTGGCAATTAAGTGTATTATCAAAAATGGTTAAGTAACTGCATTTAATACATATTGAAAACAATATATTTTGCATATATATACATTTGAAAATTAACATTAGTACACTGGAGTCTCCTTTACCTGCTTCATGGTCACACTCATAAAAATGTAACTGGCATTAATAAGCAACGTAGAATTATGGGTTCTAGTATTTCTTAGTTAATGGTTATCTGCATGTGTTTAAAAAAAATACAGTGACATTTTTATATACTGTTTATTCCCCGATTTTTCATCTTTTATTTCTGATGACACACGCTGAAATAAAGAGAAATGTGAATCAAAAAGAGTGAATCGAAAGTGTATAAAGTGAGTAGCCGATGTTCACTGTGCATTCTGCTAATTTCTAGGGTGCAAACATTAGTGTGCTGACTCCCTTGGCAGTGTACTTACTGCTGAACAAGGCAACAGATGCACATACACCTCAAAAACAAAACGTTTTAGCGACCTGTATGCATTTAGCGCCAAAAAGCATGTAGACCGCACCAGTTGCATTTCAGTAGAACGTTACGAGAGACAGATGCTTCTTGACGACTCGACGTCCCGTCCTAAACCTACATAACCAAAATATTTCTGAGAAAAATGAAGTTCAGAAGAGGGGTGGAAGATGCATGGCGGACAGAGAGTAAAGAATAGGCCACGGCGCCGGCGATCTTTTATCAAGCATCACCTCATCTGAGGTCTGAACGGGGCGGCATGAGAGAATAATGAATTAATTAAAAAAGAGAATAGATAGGGATTGGAGAGCCGCACCTTGCTCTCCATGTCCAGGGAAAAAAGCCAATCACTGCGCAGTGAGGTGTGAGTACCATCCATTATGTGGCGACTGACAAGTTAGCAGCAGTCAGAGAAAGAGCTGCACTTAATAAATCAAATCTGACACCTCCTCCCCAGCACCCTTCTCAACTACCGTTCATGCTTCTTCTTCTTCTTGTTCTTCCTCCTCTTCTTCATGTCTGTCATCCCTCCGTCCTCCTATCTAAGAAGCTTCAAGATGCATTCACACCTCAACCCTCGGCTCCGCTCACCACAAAAGTTTTAACAAGCCCTCGGTGACAAAAAGCTCCCTGCGACCGTGCAGTTGTTCATGGATTTTGCTGTTCAGAAATAGCACTAATGCCATTAATCAGAATGTCGCAATCTATGGGCCAATTACTTGCATTCTGCAGCTTAATGGGAAAAGATTTCCTTGATACCTCCATTTTAATTAAAAGACGGTTTGCACATCTGAAGACGAAGCGTTTTTTTATCAAGTACAAGGAGAAAAAAAAATGCACCACCATGTGCACAATTAGCACCTATTAGAGAGGCATAAATACACACAAATAACGTATAAACATAATTGCGGAAAATTTAGAGTGCTTTTTCACACACTTAGCACAGTAAATAAAGCACGCCGTAAAGCTGTGTCTCGCAGTTCTAATCAATTACTTTTATTATTTCCCCCTTTCCCTTTTTCTCAGGTAGGCTGTGTTTGGTTAAACTTCAGATAACAAGTAAAGTACATCAAACAATTCCCAGAAACAGATGTTCGTTTTACTTAATGGTCAAATGAGCTGTAACTTGCTAACGCTTAATTGTAGCGCTCAAAAGTTAAAGGTAATATCGCGTTAACAACTTGTTGAGGCATTTTTAATAGGTAAAAGATTTATTCACTTAATGTAATTTAAAAAAATTACATTTAAGCCATACACTATGTTTGTGTGAATGTGTAAGATAGCATGGGCAAATGTATTCATGATTCTTATAGACCTTATGTAGCTCTGCTTTCTGTTTTCTGTTTGTGTTTCCACAGTGTGAAGCTAATGGTCTACTGACATTTCTTATGACATCTGCTTCAGACATTACAATACCCGTAATATGATGATTATTAACTATAAGTAAATCAGCTTCACCGACTAATTACTCCTCAACAGTGAGAGCTACATAAAAACGGATGTTGAAAACTGAATAATAACCATGATTATAACAGCAACTGCTTATTTTATGTATGCTGCAATATATGTCAGATCAACAAGTCAGCGTGTGACATTGCTCGAAGAACTCACATACTGTAGCACTAGTTGGGGCTATTATTGGTTGAATGCATTTTTATGTAGATTCAAGCTAATTCGCATTTCTTCTGTGACTCAAAAGGCCCTGTATGCTGGATAAAATGTAATTAGTTTTTGTACAGTCTTTGAGTGTGTGTGTGTGTGTGTGTGTGTGAGGGACAATTCTGCTGGCCTACCGCAAAACAAATCTGCCTTGAAATGTGATCAGAAACCTAATCAGCTTCTTCGTTTGATGTCCTGATTAAAAATGGATATCAAGGCGATGGTCAAAATAAGCGGAGGAATCTTTGAACTTCTAAAGGTCGAGGAACGGCCAATTTTCCCATCTTCCATCACGAGCAGCTCGCAAACCGGAGACCCTGTGAAACCGATTCGATCCTGTGCACCCTATTTCTAGAGAATGATAGAGGGTGACTTCCAGAGGACACACACGCACAAACATACGTACAGTATACACGTACACACACACACTCACACTCGCAATGCACGAAATCCTGTTTTTCAGCCTCACGGCTCCAAATTCACATGAGATCTTCTCCCTCTAATCATAATGTATCCCCTACGGCATTCACACTCCGAGCCATCTTATATTTCATCTGCCAAAGCTATTTCAAGAAGTATGTGACAGAGAAAACTCCCTCCATATCTCATGCCACCGTGCGCTACCTCCCACTGTACCACTGACACATTTCGCGATGTCACCTTTTAAAACGCGAGCAAATACATAAACAGATATTACTAAATAAACCCGCTACTGCCGTTCTCTCCGGTGCTTTATATGATTTCGACCTTTCCTCGGTAGGTTTTTTTGAGTTAGGTAATTGGGTTGCGTGTCCCAGGGCCTGAGAGCGGGGAGGGTTATGGGAAGTTGGATGCAGCATGGTAATGGCGTAGTGCCAGCAGGTAGGCCTCTCCCAGAGCTGGCTTGATGAGGTCCCGTGAGCGCTCTGCATCTGTTTGCCCTGATAAGCCGACCCGAGGCTCAGGCTAGGAAGGGAAGCGTTCCCTCGTTCTACAAGTCCCCCCCCCCTTTGAGTCGTTGAGGAATGGGAAAAAAAATAGAAAAAAGTTCTACTGGACTAATACATGGAAATCTAGTGGCGGTTCTGCCTAACCCTGCCCAATCCCTAGCCGCACTGCGCCAACCAGGAGAAGTCTGGTTAAGGCTGGGGGAAAGAAATGAGTGCGGACGCCTTAATCCCACTCTCTCTTTCCTCTTCACAGATTTTCAGGGATTTCCTTCCTCTGTGCGCTCAGGCCCGGCTCTGGCGAAGGCCATGAAAATCGAAATCCGGAAAAAAATAAAATAAAAAATTGCGTAACCGATATGAATACAAGTTTAAATCCCTTTAGAAAGCAGGAAAGTTACAAGGCGTGGGATCTGTGTGCCGACATCTCAAAGAAATATTTCGAGTCTCAGTGTTTTTTGCGTATCGTATGTTAAATGAATGACGACAGGGCATGGGACCCATCTCTTTGATGTAAGCGTGTAATATACACCTCACGACGTCCCCTTTTTCCTCAGCCCCCTTTTTTAACTTATTTAACCAAGTCTCTCCTGTGGTATCTCAATCTATGAATTTATATGAGAAACACGGCAGTTCAGAGCAGTTCACAGTCCCCTTGTGGGCTTTTGTGCATGTGTATGCATGCAAATGTGTGTGCATTTATGTGATGTCTATGGAAAGACACTCTTTAGAGATATAGATACTGGGTAAGGACTTTGCAATCTGCCCGTGCATTATTAACTTCTAAATATACTAAAGACAAAAGTTTACTTTGTTTTTGTTTGCATAAGCATATGCAGGCGGTCGACACATTTAGACGCATTTAAAATGTTATAATTTTTTTAATATATAATTTACCTCATGCACTGTACACAGATTCACATGCATGCGTTAATGCTCTGGGCTTAAGCGCATGGACACCTCCATGCAAACCCATCTGCAAACCCATCTGCAAAAATCTGCACTCTTGCTTCCGAACACGTTTTCTACTTCTCGGGAAGGACTAAAAGATAGGAACCCAGATGAAGGCTTTTTCATAGATGCTGACATGTGGAAAATAGGGGTTGCGTATTACACCCAAGGGCATTGTCATGCTAGAACAGTAATTCTCGAGATGGTGTAATATTAACATTTCTCATTGAAGTTATTGGAATAGCCAAACCTGTTATTTAGACGAGGGTGTCCACATACGTTTGCTCTCTTTTACAGTGCACGCACGTTCACGCTCGCTCACTTTCAGCCAATATCTCCAAGCAAGTAAAGCTGAGAGATTAGTGCATTTAATATCTTCAGCATACACATCCAGGCATACAGCTCCTTCAGTGTTAGTCTTGATTTTCCTCTCTCCTGCCGTTTTTCTCTCCTTTGAGGCACCATCTCCTTTTTAGCCTCGGGGTTAACATAATGCTGATTATTTTCTTCGTCTGGACATCGTGAGGGCTATGATCAGTGGACATTAAAGAGGAAAGTAACATGATGGGCCCTTTAGCATCATGCTAATGGGAAACTCTGTGGGGGCAACACTAATGATGGCTACAGTCTGATGTGAGGTCTTCCTCATATTAACCTCACACGCACCCACTAGGATGTAAGCTTGCCTGAAGGATCAGACAAAAGCCCACACACTCGAAACATGCCTAAAACCCATCTGAAAACACTTGTTTATTGGGTCGATACTGGTAAATGCTGGTTTGTTGTGGGTCTAGCTGTTTTGGCAACATCACTAAACGGTTGCCAGTAAAGCTAAGCAGAGTCTCTCTCGGTAAACTGGATGATTAAAGTAATCTTGAAGCACGGTGGAAACGGAGAATGCAGTGGCTTGCCTCTTGTAGATTTATCTTTCATTTTTGACTCACTTCGACAACTTTTAACTTCTGCAAATTAATTCAGTTATTACTCTGAAAACATGTAGTTTGTACATGGCCTAGTAGAACAATTGTTAGTTTTTATGGATCTTGTGTTGGTGCTTTATTATGCTTGGATTAACTTTGCTCATAAACAGGCCATTGCAGACTATAAAAGTAGGGCGGCTTGTCACTTTTAATTGGGCTCATTCTTTTAAAGTTATATTGAGGATTTTAAAGCCATAGCTTGTATCTTGGGCTGCAGTCATAACGGCACAATTCATTTGGTCATGCAGGAAGACGGGGTTGCGAGTGTGAAAAGAAATAAACCTTCATTATCAGACCAGATGCTACTTCCTTAATAATGAAACTATTCATTCCACATAGAGTGACAATGTGCTGCATTTGAGATATGGCACAAACTAAAAAAAAAAAAATGGAGGGAGAGGAAGCAAGAGATAGGGAATGACTTTCACCATATAACCAGAGACTTCATTTCACCTTTTGGACTCGTGCACACAAACTCAGTATTGTACCTTTTTTGGCAGCGCAACTATGGATCTGTTCGGCACGACTGTGGTTTAAAGCGGATGAAGAGAGACAATCATTTCACCCAAGGTCAACCACTACAAGAGCAGTACATCAGCCTTCTGTAATCGACAACAAATTAGCTTCTCTCGTCCCAGAATGCAACAACAGCCGGAAATACCGAAATCTTGTTTTCGCTGAGTGGATTACTTCAGGTTGTGCGCTAATTGAATACATGAGCGAAGCTGCCCTTTAGCTGAACTCTCTGCTTTATGAAAGTTATTAAAAAGTTCTTTTCAGCTTGCTCCCTAATAGTGTGCTATAAGTGCTGACCTATTACATCAAGACATTTGCCTCAGTGAGAAACAATTTTAGCATTATTTTGACCATTTAAAGACAGCGAGCCATTGAACAACACCTCATTGTGGTTTTGGTAAAACGCTTTTAAGGAACTGAAAACGCAATTTTAAAGCAAACAACAAAGCTTTTTCACAGAAATTTCATTTTCGAGACAACAGTTTCAGTTCGTGAGTATGCATTCTTGTATTTGGTACAATATCCATACAGAATCATCCCTTTCTCTCCTTTCCTGACCCCTCCGTCAAAGAAATGTCAAGACTTTGAGTGACAGCAGCAGTGGATCCTCTAACCTGCTTTAATCAACCTGTCAGACCGCATCACCTTAAAAAACACAAACAGCCTGCCGCAGGTAAACTATCTGCATGCGCCTGTGAAGGTGGACGTGGTCTCCTTGAGAATCCAGGCAGATTCATCACTGTGATGGAGTGAGAGAGAAAGCACAGACTTAAGAAAAGGGGGTTAAAAAAAAAGAGGGAGAGATGCTAACTATAGACGCAAGGAGAAAAACAAGCCCCGCTAACCTTTTGTCAGCTACTTTGAAACTGCAGATTGTAAAGCTACAAGCTACACATAATTTATACTTAACTACAGTCAAGCTGCTCTATTTAGAAAACCGGATAGCTACATTAATCTTAAATCACTTTAAAAAAAAAAGCAGCTTGACAGTACTTTTATAATTTATGAGTAGCTTGTAGGTATACAAGGTGCAGTTTCATAATATCTCTTAAAATATATAGCACAAGATTATATCATTAAAAAGTAAAAAAAAATCTGAAATATTTAGCAATATTTCCTCATTAAAAATAAAGATTATTAACGAGTCTCAATTGAGGTCAGGGCATTACATTTCAACAGATAAATGTAAATATACAACTGAATAATGCAATGATTTCATAATAAAATGATGAACAGATGAACGATGAATATGAAAATTGAAATGTCGTCATACAAAAAGTGAATTTAGTTACCGTGCTAGTATTTCTCCCCAACACTGCATTTTGGGCACTGCACTAGTTTATTCACCTTGCAAAGGGGAAAAAAAAAAAAATCAGTACATGTGAGTATTTGTGTGTAGAACCTTGACTCTTAGAAGCTTGTGTTTAAGGAGAGACCAATCAATACTGTGGTGAAGAAATGAGTGTATAGACGCTAGAAACGGATTCTCTGTGCTCTGCTCAGTGCGGCTGTTATCAATGTATCGATGAGTTCTTTGGCTACATCATCCCAAAAGCAGAGTGTGCCATCAGCAAAATCAATAACGGACAAATGCTCTATCATGTATACATCAGTTAACCAGCAAAAATATTGAAAATCTTGCTTACCAGAGACATGCAGAGACCAATAATGCAGGAACAACCGGGCAATCAACCTTCAAAGATTATTGTAATGACGTTTAAACATTGATTACGCTTTACCTTGTGTTAATTAAACCACTAGTGGAGAGAGGTAATTATTTCGTAAAAGAAATGAGACATTCTAGGCTCTGCTTTATGTAAATATAGGTGCTATATTTAATGTAAATAAATAAAATATATATATATATATATATATATATATATATATATATATATATATATATATATATATATATATATATATATATATATTTATATATATTTATTTATTTAATAATTATTTTTCTTTTTTTATGGATGCTGCAAACTCTTTATAATTTGTTTATACTTTTTAGCATGACTGAATCACTGAATCACGCAGGACTGGAAGTATCCATTTTGTAAAACTTGTAAATGTAAAGGTGCAAAGCAGTAGATGTTGCAGTCGTTGTCTGTACCTGCTACATTGTGTGGAAACAGTAAAGAAAAAGTAGTCGAATGGAAAATGGATGAGAGATGTCTAGTTTATGGTGTGCGTGTGTGTGTGTGCGCGCACGTATTTGTCTGCCTGTGTGAAGCCGAGGATTCGTAATGTAGACGGCTGCTCTTTCGATTTCTGCCCTGTGATCCAGAAAAATAAGAATAGAAACTGAAGATGCCTTGGCTTTTACAGAGCCCTCTGCCAAAACATGCATCTGAATGAGTCATTCTATAAACACACACACACACACACACAAACACACACACACATGCACCTCCCTCATGAAAGTGATTTGCAGCAATTAGGGTGAAATCTGTCCCTCAGTGCATTAGAATTGCTCAGGGTTGAAAGACAGTGTCTCGCTTAAAAAGCTTTGGGCTCAGAGGGGAGCACATTGTCTTTCATCTGAGGTCAGTTTTTCATCATTCTACGGACAACAACATGGAAAGAGGGATGCTGTCTTTTCCTCATCCCTCGCTTGATGCCTTCTACCACATAAGCTCATCAAGAGGGACTTGACATTAAGTAAAAAATCATTTTGTCTCGCATGCTCAATCTCTCTTTCTCCCCCTCTGCCTTTTAGTAAAAATACCATATTCTTAAATTGGCAGAATGAATTTGGCTTTTATTGTGTGCTTGCGTAGAGCTTACAGACTGAAAAGGAGAAACGTTCCAGCCAATACAAACCACCAGCAGAGACACTACCAGACATCTTCAAGCTGAGTAAATCTATAATACCTGGAGAAAGCTGTCTGTTAGCATTCCCATTCATCTCAAAAGGCACTTTCTCTGCAGGTACGAGACTCCCTGAAAAGTATTTGGCTGAAATTCAGAATTTTTTGGTCTGTGACGTCAAAGGCAGCATAGAAAAACTCTTTACTCGATTAAACAAAAACATCTACTATATTATATTGACAACATTTTATGTTGCTCCTTTTGTCATTTGGAGCTAGACAGCATTGACTTTTATGTTATGTAAAAGTACAGCTTGGACATTCTGCCCAACGTTTTCTTTTGTGCTTTAAAGATAATGATGACAGACTTTTAATTTTTGAACGAATTAATCCTTTCAATTTCAAGGACGCTCTCTCCTCATCCTTCCCGAGAATCTTTTCCTTGGTGAGGATACCCAAGTGTGAGCTTATCATTAAAGTGGAAACATTTGCAGGACCTCTGGCTCGCAAGCGTTCACCTTTCGCTCTGATAATCTAGCTGGGCACTAATTGATTACCTGCTGTGGCTAAAAGGCCCAGAAAGGTCAGAATTCGGCACCTTCGAAAGGACACGCGGGGTGGACGCCTCAGAAAGGTCACCGGCCTACCAGAGAGAAAATGGGAGATGAAGAGTGGGCAGCGATGGAGCCCAGGGGAGGCCTGGCGTGGGTAATTTTGGGGCAGACAGACAAAGGAGCGGTCTATATATAAGCACACAGGCACAGCCTATTGGCAGACGGAGCCGGTCTATCTCTCTGCCAGCTCAGTAATCCAGGTCAGAGTCCAGCAGGAGAGGTGCTCGAGAACACAGCCGGGTTTGGCTCAAGGAAACCTCATGTCCCCTTGCCAAAGTTGCCGAGTCCGTGTTGCAGGCATCTTTTGGTGTTTAGACTAGGAATGCTTCTCTTACCAACGATATTCTGTGGACGATAAACTAATAAAAGATTGTAGATATAAGTGTTCCAAGTTTTTAATTGCCCTCTGGGGCTTTATCTTCACACACAAATGCGCACACGCGCTCTTTGAATCCGATTCAAAATGGCGATTATCTCTCGACACCGCTGCTCCTCCTAGAGGTGCTTGTACTCGGGGGACCGACGCGATTCAAAGGCTACGAATCAATTACTAGCTATTAAACACCGAAATGCATTTCTAAGGGATTCGGCCTCTTTTGGGGACAGTTCCTGCTGATTAATTACCTCTGGCTTGGTTTTAGCTTGTGCCAGCATGTATCCTATCTGTCTCGCTTTCCCGCTCCATCTCTTTCTTTCTATCTCTCTCTCTCTCTAATTAAATCAGCTTGAGCTTCATTTTGTCAATTACCAGTCCCTCCAAACACCATCATCATCTCCCACAGCACTCATCAACAAACAGCGGACAGTCTCTCTTCTTTCCTTCACTCCCTCTGCTTTTGCTGCCCGAAGAGCGAAGCTGTGAAGAAAGCACACACATGGGGCACATCAGCGGCTGCTTTTAGCTGACACACAACGAGCTCTCATGGTCTGAATGCTGCCGCCTCTGAAAAGCAAAAGCAGGGTGACAGCTCGGCCTTGTGTTTTGAGTATTTAAAGAGACAAGACATTCCTGTAGGCCAGGAAAAAGAGCAAAACTAACGTGTTTCCGAAGGCCACAGGAAGATTAAATTATTGAAAGCTTGTTCCAGAAGAAAGGTGCTAAGGGGTACAGAAACGTGTTTTGCTCGGTAAGCGTAAGATGTGACGGGCCTTTTCGTGGCAAGAAAACACAGGCTGCATTCTGACGGACTCCGTGAGTAGATAGCGTCGACCTCCTTTGATTTACACACGACGGACACCTTGAACGACTGAACGGTTGCCTTTGTGGAGAGCGGTTCACCGTGAGCGATCCCTCAGGACAGCGTACTGCCTGTCAGGCTGATGAAGGAGCTGGAGGTAAAGAATGGAATACACCCGGAAAGGTGGATGGATGAAGAAAGAGATTTCGGAGGACCGTTGGGATACGAGCAAAAAGGAAGAGAGCTGACTCTCAGCAGAAATGACAAACACACGGAAACACAAACAGTGCCGGTCAGTCACCTCTCCTCTGAGGTTTAATATTGTTCCTTTTCACTGCATTGTACTCTTTTCCGATTTTTTTTAAACTGCAAGCTGACTCCTCCTGCTTTGCTTGCAACTTTTTCTTCTTTCTCTTTGTTAGCTTCATTCTCTCAGCAGGGCCGTAAGATACAGGTAGTCTTGCTGACGCCAGGATATTTGCCACATCATTGATGCTAATGGAGAGCGATATGGAGCTGTTGTCTCGCTTCTGCTCTTGCATACAGACGGAGGAGCCACTAAAGCAAGATGCTGAGTGGAGTTTTTACGTGGTCATTTGAGTCAGTCACCTTTTTGATGGATGCCAGGTCATTCATTCTCTGCTAAACTCATCAGAAAGTACAAAACCATAAAAAGGACACTTGAGAATGAGGATACTTCTCCAGGCGCTACAGGCACTCAAAAAAATGAAAATTGTGATAATTTCCATACCCCAATGTCCTTCCAAACCTGTATGACTTTTTTCTTCTTTGAAATACCAAATTCCAAATTAAAAGTGGTGAGGCCCAAAAACATGGACTGAAACATTCTTCGAAATATTGTCTGTAAATCAGACACTCTTGCAACATGAAGGTGACATTCATTCTTAGGTGAGTTCGCTTTGCGTGTGTGTTATGAAACTCCAACTTCGAATGATTACTGTTTTTCATTAGAATATATATATATATATATATATATATATATATATATATATATATATATATTATTTTTGTTAGTGCTTTATTTGATGTATTCATTCATCAAGATGCGTCTCAGTTCAACAGCTGACATTAAGAATGCTTCTGCTCTAAAAAGATGCAACGCAGATGATTCTCCAAACTTCATTAACTTATTCAGTCCATTATCACCAATGGTAAATGATATCAGTGCCAGGAATAGAAATTGAATTTTAGCTGTACGGGCTTCAGTGACTCCTTTAAACTCCATTCTGTGCGCATTGAGATTACCTTTATGAAGCCTCTGAGAATCCATTTACCCAAGGTCCCAGCACATTGGTTCATTCTCACTATCTCGGTGGTATTTCCTGGTTTTGAATACGCTTTTATTTCCTTCTCCTCTGCGCATCGCTACGTTTTATATCTCCGGCTCCGTGCGCTTTCAAAACCACTCTTTCTCTTTGAAAAGCAAAACAGTGGGCTGGGTTTACGGTCTCCACTGAAATAGAACTGCGCTAGCGCGCATTCAGCAAGGCAGGGAAAGGGTGCCTACTTTATTAAAGTTATCAGTCATACTAAGGCAGCGTTACAGTCTTTTAAATAATGTACAAATTGATCTCATAGAGTTATTATCAGCCGCTTTCGTACAAATGCCATCACACTTACAGGCGGGCAGACATGCTTAACCGCATAAATCCATATGGAAGGAAAAAGTGCAAATGCTCAGCCTCTTGGCTCAGAGAACGAAAAACGTGGGGCTGCTATAAAACGGCAACAACAAAAAAAGTTCACGCATGCATAGAAATCCACCCCAAACACAGACGTACGCTCATATTCTTACCGCTTTGAGACAGCAGAATGATGGTGTGTAATTATTTTTTCAATGGTGGACCATGTGTTTATCGGAATGTTAATGTTCGCATAATAACAGGCTCCGCCGCACGGCTGAGAATGTCAAGCCTGTCCGGCTGTCAATCACTGCTCAAAATAGCAGTGCAAATAAGCATGCGCTGCTGTCACGGCAACTGACAGACAGAATCCGCAGCAGCCTTTAAGCTGACAAATATCAGGGCCGTGCACGGGAGGAATTATTCTGTCAAGGAAAAAACAGAAAGAGTGTGGCCATTCCTTTCCTATAGTGAGAGAATGAGAGTACCGCAGGGCCTTACAACTGGAAAGTTAGACTAGGGGAGCCATGGATACACAGTTGAAGGTTGTGGGATCAAGTCCCAGGTCTGGCAGGGTTTGTAGGTGGGGGGAGTGAATAACCTGTGCTTTCTCCACCTTCAATACCATGACTGAGGTGAGACCGTTTGAGCAAGGCAGCGAAACCCAGACTGCTCCCCGAGCGCCACAGCTTTGGCTGCCCACTGCTCCAGGTGTGTGTTCAAATTCCAAGTACGGATCACCATACCCAGCCAGTCATTTTCACTTTCAGATGGTGAAAGGCTGTGAGAGGGAGAAAGAAAAGAAAGTCTGTAAGAAAAAAAAGTGAGACTGTAAGATATATCTCACAATGAAGTTTTACATAACACACTTCTGATTGGTCTTCCCTTTTCCATAAATAACAAGTGAAAGTCGCCCGGGAGGAAACAGCCCGCTTCGTTTCTAGCGTATAGCATCTGAATGTTCTCTGAATGTCTCACCGAAGCTGGCATGGAGTTGGAAGAGCGGTCAGGCAGATTCTAGTCATGGTGTAGGAAGGGAGAGCGTGTGAGATTTTGTGGAGCTGGTTTCCTGCTCTATAAGCATGCCACCTTACATATACTTTGTCTTAAATGTGTCTTAAACCAGCCTATGGTCAGCCTATACTAACCTTCCAGGCTAGACACAGAAGAGAGACATGCTTTCAAGAGAACAATGGTGACAGCTTAAATATCCCTCTTGTGCCTGTATTGAAGTCTAGCCCGTTTAACCAACTCATATTTTTTTCCCCTGAATTTTTTTCTATATAGCATCAACATAGAACAACAAACTATAACAATACCAGGCCAATAACTCTAATGCAATATGGCTTTCAGATTCTTGGAACAATGAGGTTTTTGCAATATTTTAGTTCTCTTTTAAGATCTTTACCCTAGGTTATACCACTGTGGTGTGGCATCATCAGGAGTAGAAAGACATGCAAGAGTTAACAAAGAAATTTGAAGGTATTCTGTTTGCCAGCACCTCACATTATGTGGTCTTCACTAAACCTCACACTACATAGCAACACCCCCACCCCACACACTGCCTGCCGCCTCTTGTATGTAATCAGATGTAACCCCTTGGTTGTTATCTGCTTTTCTTTAATAAAGGCCGTAAGCTGATTAGCACCACCCCAAATGCAGGCTCCGTTTTTCTGAGCACTTTTGGCTTTTTACTTTTTCTGGTCTCTTCCAGAATCCGTGTTTCACCATTTATCTCCCAAGTTTCCTGGCTGGATTTGGTTCAAGGTGTTGAAAGCACAGGCTTTACCTGCTATACGTTAGAGCACTTCTTTTCCAGAGAAGGATGAAATTCCTTTTTCAAGAGGCTTGCCCACACCAAACCTCCCTGAAATTCATCCCGTTCTCTCTCTTTTCTTTATTCGTTACAGCTTTTTTCTTCCTCCCTCAGGGTCATTTCAAAGACTCCACTTATTGCAAAGTATATTGGCTTTGTGCCACACAATGTTGTGTCTAAAGCCCTAGCAATTGCTTTGAAGTTGGAAATAGCTTGACGTGTTAAGAGCGTTCGCTGGCCTGCTACATTAGAAATGGGAAAACTGGCAGATACAGGTTGAGGTATCACATGCACCACTTACATCCTAAACCAAGACGTGTCTTTAACACTTATTTGATTGTGACAGAGAAACCGAGACTTAGAGCTTGCATGCTGTTACCGCCTTCGGTAGATTACAGCGACGCCTAAGATGGCTTTTCCATACAGCTTTTCCACACTTTGTTAACAATGATTAGGGGAACAACATCCGGATTAAGTAACCTGCTTGCTGTGAGACTGTAGCATGGAGCACTGGTATTCGTCTGAACTTTAACTAGAGGGGAAATGTATTGCTAAGAGGTTACTCTTTCATAGCACAGGAGACTAAATGGAATCATATCGCAATAAAAATTTCTCAGAGAATTAAAAAATGGAATGCACAAACTTCTTATTAATGTATTTTTAAACTACACTTTAAGGAGGAATTTAACAACTAGAAATAGCACATTGGAATTTTCTTGAAAATTTGAATTTTTTGCTTGACATGACATTACAAATTTGCCATTAAAAGAAGACCACAAATTCTGATTCTGAATTCTGTAACAATGAAGCTATAAAATCTGTATGGCCATCTTAGATGGTTTGCTATTTTCAAAATTATGAGAAGTAATAATTAATAGACTATGGCCCGGTTTCACAAACAGGGCTTAGTTTAAACCAGAACTAGGCCTTAGTTAGATATTTAAGCAACTTTTACAAAAATGCCTTAGAAGAAAATAGGTGTGCATCTTCACACAGAACAATGACACTGACAAGACTGAGCAAGATATTTTTGCCATCTTAAATGTGCATTTTAGTCTGGGAAAAGTTTAAGCCTTTTCTGTGAAACCGTGGCTATTTGTTTGCATTCGTATTGAAATATCTTGAAATATAAGCTAGCCTACAGAGAAACCATTTGTGAAATCTTTTCTAAAATTCTAGAAGAAACAAGTGAGATTGCTTAGGATTTTTTTTTCAAAGACTTCATTAAAAATGTTCTCCATTTAATTTGATTACCGTATAAACTTCCTGGAAGGCCACGACCCCCAGTTCTAACCCTAATCAAACAGACCTGCTTGTGATAATCAAGTAAGAAGACTTTGATTAGCTGGTACTGATGTGTTTAATTAGGGTTGGAACTAAACTCTCTGGGTTGCAACCCTTTCTGGAATGTAATTGAACAGCTCTGCTCTATGACAAGGGTGTTCAAGCCAATTCTAATTATACCTTCAAGAGCAAAGGTGTCCAGTCCTGCTCCTGGAGGACCACCTTTCTTCAGAGTTTAGTTCTAGCCCTAATTAAGCATACCTGAACCTCTCCTGTTGGGGCATATCAAAGCTGAACCCTACAGGATGATGTTCCTCCAGGAGCAGGTTGGGACATCTTTGCTCTAGGAAAAAGAATTGGAATTAAAGAGATCTCATTTGTGATTTCTCTTTCCTATGACGATCCAGTCAGGGGCATTGGAGATTCTCCCGTTGTCTTCTATCATTTTTATCTGAGCTCACAGTCACTTAGGGGCAGAGAGAGAACAGATACCCTTAATGTTGATTTAAAAAGGAGAGCAATTTCACCTCTGTCAGTTCTTGAGATCGCAACGTCTTTGGGGTCTCCGGTACGATCACAGTAAATCTTTAAACAGAGGTGTCACCTGCACGGATTTAAAGGAATTAATGGGTAACCTGGGGCGCTGTGTTTGCACCCTTAAACACTTACACACACACACACACACACACGCTCACACACACATGCACACACACACACACACACACAATGTTGAAGGAGGTTAACCAAGCACATAGGACTTGCAATAATCGATTCCTAATTTCATGCTGAGCGCCTCAGTTTAATCTGTGCAGAAAAGAGAGCGAGAGAGAAAGACCTTTTTCATCAGCTGTCTGGCAGATTGGGAAGGTAGAGAGAGCTTTATGAAGGGAAAAGAGAAAAACTGAATCTATATCTCCTAATTTTTAATATTGAGTAACGTATAGCTATGGTGCTAATGCATGATATTCTGTTTGAATGTTTAGCAGGTGAAGCAGAACGATATCCCATTAGGCAGCACAAGACTGTTCATTACAGTCCAATTACTGTTCACCTGCCAAACCATCAGAATAACAAACTCAGGGCTAAAGCGGTGAAGCTGTTCATGCATTTTGTAGACTGGAGGTTCAACAAGGTTTCCTGTTTGACAGAGAGAGGTTAGACAGAGCAGATCTCATGTGGGGAAAGAAATGTAGGAATGGATCCATTTGTCCATCCTCTAGTACTATCTTTGATATACACACTCTGCTTTTAGGAAAAGATTCCTCTCTCTCTCTCTCTCTCTCTCTCTTTCTCTCTCTCTCTGAAGTTGTGTTATAAGGAATCAAAGAGTTCACAGCATGCTGGACCACAGACTGACTTTATTACCTGTACAAAGCACAGAAGCACGACACGGCTCCTCATGAAACAATTCATGTTCATGTGTCTAAATATGTGAGTTTCAGTCAGTTGCCAATTGCCCTTTTCCAGTGAAGCAGTGCTGATCGCGTGCCTTAACTCAACTGGAGCTTGGATTGGCAAGAGCTTTTAGAAATGGACAGAGCCAAACAATGATGTACAAGCAATTTACTTTGAGGGTACAAAACCTGCTTTCAAATGAATAGCAACTAAAGGTCTTTGCCTTGCAAAGACATGATGTATAAGTACTTTGAATTAGTGCAATATTGGGTTAATTTTGATGTGATAGTCAGAACATAAATCAATTTATACAGTCTTTTTGGTGTGCTTCTGACGCAATACTTCCTGGTTCAAGACCAAAACCAGGTGTGAAACCAGTATTTCCCTGAGCAAAACTGCCTTTTCTACACTCCAGATTGGGCTCCGGCTCTCACAGCCAACAATCTGTTCTGTGAACCTGAGTCATGATTCGTCTGCACCAGTACGCATTTTAGGGTGACTTGAAAGCTACTTGGCTTGCAAGTCACCCTAAAGCTCTCGCAAGCTAAATAATGGCTTCAAAGATACTCTGTGATAGCAAGGTGTGTGTGTGCATGCTTTCTGTAGGTATAAGATTAGAAAGAAGCACATTAGAGTGTCCTCTGACATGACCTCCATTAGCTTCCTGTTTAAAACCAAACTCCACCCATCCCTCGCCCCTTCCACACACACACACGCCCTTCCTTTCATTCACCGATAGGCTGACTAATCATGCGCCTCAATCCAGTGAAAACAATCGGTGTCTTAATTGAGAGCAGCAGTTACGCTGGAGAGCAGGGGAGAGTATCCCCTGAAAGACAATCTGCTCGATGTCTTTGTTATTTACCAAGTCATTTCTCTCATCATTAGGAATTTGTAAACAGATATCAGGGCAAATGCAACCTCCTGTGTGGTTCAATCTTTGTTGGCGAGCAAACGTAAAAGAGACTATAGTGAGGCACATGCAACCTGAATCGACTGATGCTAACAATGTTGTGGAACGGCCAACTAGAAGTAGCAATGCTGATTGATACCTTTCAAAATTGTCTAGCTTTTCACAGCAACAAGCTTTCCCTCCCTTTAAACTAAACAGATTGTAGCACTTTAATAACCAGTATATAGTATAAATAAATTGTTGCGAAAAGAAGCATAAAGTATGTTTTGTGCCGGATAAATCCTTTACATACGCAATTAAAATATACTAGTTCTACACTTGCAAACATATTGTACTATGGCCAAGTTAACACTTTCTGTGCCACTAGTAACATGATGGCTGTTTTCAAAAACAGTTGCCACTGCTTGGCATTAGTTGGACTAATCAAATAATTTAAGCTCAGAGCACTGGTTGAGCCAATAATGTCTTGCCTTGTTCACGCAAACACAGTGCACACTGCCTCTAGTGGTGCAGGAATTACACGGTTTTCTTTTCCTTGACAAAACCAGTCAATGTTATCACGTTGGACTTACTGACATTCCTTACACAGAGTATTTGTTTTTGGAACTGATTGATCATCAACCTCATTGTTCTTTTTGAGTGAATATTGCCTAAATTATCCACGAATAATGCTCAAAGGCTCAAAATTAAAGGATTTTCAGTACAACACAAAGGTTAAGCAGCTACATTTCATTTGTAATTTGTACTGTAGCTTCATTTTTAAGTGGGTAACTTGACACTTTTTGAACTACTTTAGTACTTGTGAGTAGCCTGCCAAACTACACTTTCCTGAACACTGCCTGTCAGACCACTCGACTACTCCAATGAAGATGTGGACAGGCGCTGTATGAGATGTCTTTACCAACTGTATCGGCTTTCTTTGTACCTGCACTGTGGTTTTTATAGCAGCCTGAAGCGCAGAAATCTGCAAAACACATGTATTCTGTTGTGGTTGTGATGAGCACCTTAAAATACAATTCCCTGAGAGGCTGATGAACAGGTTATCAAGCCTGTTGACCTTGTTTAATTGAATGATAATTAACTGTAATGAGTAATCAAAGGGTCCACCCACTCGCTAATGAGGCACATGCAATGTGCAAGGAGGCTAGATTATACATCTCGCCAACGCACACCTCTCTGATGAGGCTGACGCTGCCTCTAATGGTGGTCCCAGCCCCCCAGAAAGAGACAAAGCGGAGAGCAGAATAGTAATTAGCAAACCGTAATGCAAATGATTTCTGAAATGCCACAATGACAAGCCACAGAACAGTAACTACGTGTCTAGAGTAAAATGCATTTCTTTAGATTAGCTAAAAAAACGGGTTGCGTTAATTCCCCCTAATTTCATGGACGACATAAGGGATGTCAAGCAAAAGTGAATGATTAATTTTCTTTTTTAGTATTCTGGTTACCGTTCACTTTTATTTGATAGAAAAGGGCAGCATGAACGTTCTTCAAAGCTTTGTCTGATCCTTTTTTTTCTTTTCATAGTACATTCGTGTTGTTTTGTCATTTTGTATTTGTTACATTCAAATGTATTATACAGATAGTGCAGCATGAACATTATTCAAAACATCTCTTTTTCGTCGCATGGACTATGAACGTGGACTGCTTTTCCTTCTATAAATGTGTTTGTCATTTTTGGAGCTCAAAATATGACGGTCACTTCTATTTTATGGAAAAGGACAGCTTGAATGTCAAAACAATTTTTTTTGTGTCTCATGGAAGAAAAAAAAGTAATCCTGGTTACGAACAAATGGAAATGCATTGTGTGTTTTTTGGTAAATTTGTGCTAATTTGGGTCATTTTCAAAGCTTGAGAGATGATGGTTACCATTTACTTCTATTGTATGAAAAAGGGCAGAGTGAGAATTATGAGAAACATCTCCTTTTGTGTTCCAAGGAAGAAAAACTAAATCATGAGCTTAAAAGACAGTGGTCGCAATTTTTAACTGTATGGAAAAGAGCAGCATGAACGTTCTTCAGACACCTCCTTTTGTGTTCCTTTGAAGTCATAGTAGTTTAGAACAAAATAAGGGTCATTTTTTGATTAATTATTTCTTAAAATGTTATTTTAAATCTTCATTTTAATGATGTTCACAGAAAAAAAGAATAAAGGACTTTAAATGAAACAATTTGGGAAAATGCGTCTCCTACATGTGCTAGCTGCTAGGCAGAGGCACCAACAAGGATGACTTTAATTGCCATTTTTAAAGTAGAAGGATGTTATTTAACTACCATGAATTACAAAACCATCTGAAACATGGAATGAGTTTGTGTGATGAATATTTTATTATTATTATTTTTAATCCCTGCTGGAAAAACTTCACCGAAGCTTTTATAAATGATAAGATCCGTCTTGGTGTTTCGTCTCTGTGTGTGCTAGAGATGATAAGATGAAGGGAAATTGTAGATCAGCGGCGGACATTTGGAGAGTTTATCAGTCGGTCTGAGGAGCGAGAGTTAGCTGATAGCTCTTAGGTCTCGAATGGCCATTAGCATTGAGAGTAGTGTTGGGTCAGCGATGATTTGTTACGTAAAACTACAGTGCTCTTCCAATCACACACACCCGACACAACACCCAACAGACACACACACACTCCAAATCTGCACTCAGATCTTTGAAAATGACTCCTTTTCACATAATACTCAGATAAGTATGCTGTCTCGCTCCAGTATCTGTCAAGTGTTATTACTATCACTGCAATCCCATTTCCGACTGTGGATTCATTCGTTCTCCTCACTCAGCGATGACAGTCACTTAAACAGATGCCACTTCTTCCCTCCTACATCACACGGACATGTCTGTTGAGCGATGAGGCCTGCCCTGTCATCTCAGGACGGTACCTGGGGGGTATTTGCGGTGTAATCTCATCCGCAATGTTCCTTTGATGGTCTTTTCAGGGATCTAGCACAATATCGGAGTATTAATTTCCACATAATCTCTGATGTACGATTACAGACAAGCCCCCCAGAAAATGACGGAAGATTATTATTTTTTTTTTTTCCAAGATTGTTTGAAATCCTGATTTTTCAAAGCAAAACAAGCTTCGTGATCTGCATCGGTATTAAATATTTCAAGATCTTTGGATCAAAGTGGGGAAACTGTCCGACAAAAGTGAATTAAAGATAGAAGGCGAGTTTTAGCTAATTGCAGTATATGAGATGATTTGCACAAGAGCGTTTTGGGTCCTACTGACGCAAGCCATCACTTTTAGTGTCCATTAAGCCGCCGCGAAGAAAGAGCTGTAAACCCTCCCTCTCTCGCTTGTATACGTTTATTGGCAGAATTAGAGTTTGCCACCGTCAGCTCGCTTCTAAAGTGCTGCTTCAGTCATATTTCCTTTGATACTCATAAGAAGGAAGGTCTGCCATATAAATTTGGTCTCAAATCTCCCTACTCAAGGATTCATGCAGATTTAGCCGTCTTTACCCTGCCTTCAAGACTCCTCTCTCGCAATGTTGTCTCCTCTGAAGATGCATGTCTGCTATCTGATTAGCGAACGATTGAAAGCCGCCGGTTCCAGCCCTGTGCTCCATTCACGCTCAAAGCCTCTCATTCTCTCCAGCAGGGCTTACTAAAAAGCATTATAGCCTTTGCATTAGCCAGAGGCAGTTGAAAATAAAATAATGCATTTATCAGAGGGACGTTAGCACTTACGTTCATCCTCTCTTCCCATTTGTGGAGCGCAAGCTGCTTAGCCACACATAATCATGCGGCTGGCTATAACTACACCAGTAAATCCAGGCCAAAAATGCAGGCTGGGGCTCTGCCATCTTTTACATATAGCAGTTAAGTGGGTCTGATCCTTTCATCCAGCTCAGAGCGGTGGATGGGTTTAAGAGGGGGGCAGCATCTGGTCACATCAAACCCTGGACGGGAGATGACAAACAACAAATCGCTCTTGTTGATCTGTTCTTCAGATCGGTGTCAAAGAGCCTGGCTGTTTATGGTCATTTGGACCTCTAGTTGAGTATCGCTGTGTCTCTTTAGTGTTTAATCTCGTATTGTTATACGAAGGTTGTTTTGGCGTCATTTGTTGTTTATCGGCGCTCAGCGTTTCATTTCACAGCGTCCATTTGGGAACTCGAGATGTACTGCGTGTTTTATTAGAATTACCCTAAACTAAAAAGAAACGTAATATAAACGGTTTCCGAAATGAACAGAAATTAAATAAAAATGAGAATCAGCAACATATATGGCTGCGAAGTGAACTATTAATTTTAACATTTGGTATGTTTTGGCTATTGTAATTAAAACAATTAGTAAAATTGTAAACATTTTAATTTGTAAAAATTTCTTAATTTGTAAAAATACAAACAAAGAATGATTGAAATAAACTAAAATATATTATTAGCAGAAGTTACATAATAGATTTTATTTATTTATTTATTTATTTATTTTTAGCTAGAAGTCAAAGACACTTTTCTCTTTGCTACTGTTGACTTGATGTGCTAAAATAATGAAAAATAAATGGGATATTATTTTATATGGGAAATATATAGACAGTAAATAAGTAAACAAACAGATAAATTGTATAAAAACTGTCAAAGGATTGATAATAAAATATAGTATAATAATAATAATAATAATAATGCTAGCTTTTTCTAATAAAATAAAATAGTAGCTCAGTAATATGACATAACACAGTATAAAACTTCACAACATGTCTGCATTAAGCATAAAAATGCTGTTATATTGCAATGGCACGAGACTATGTGTCTTTAATATGTTTTAAAATAATCCAGTTAGTTCATTAGTCCTTGAATGTGCTGTCAAACGTATATAAAAGTGATAGTTGTAAAGCAAAGCAAGCCATGTTCTTGGTAAAACGTCTATAGGAGCATTAACACTTCCTACTTCTCTCTCCAAGACAAACTCCCCAAAAGATGAAAAGGAGAATCGGGACATCCGTAAACAAATACGGCTGTGTTCTCGCGCGTTCTGTTAATCCCACTTAAGTTCAAACCTCTTGGGCTACTTCTGCTTTTTAAACCTTTTTTAACCATGGGCTCAAGTCTCTTTTATTCTTCTGTCAAACATGAGGTGGATGAAAGAAATGGAGGCTTGATTGTTTCGCTCGCTGCTGCTTTGTCAGGCAAGGACGAGTTCTTTAGAAGAGTTTTATAAGACGTCATCTTTAACTTTGTTTTGCCCGAATGAGGAGGAGGCATTGTGATTCCATTTTTTTTTTCCTTTCACAGCTTTGAAACCCCTTGAGAACAATTACCCAGAATGCATAGATTTATTCTGCCCAACAGTCCATATTGAGAAGTGATGAACAGCATTCCTAGTATATTATGAGTCAAGGACAGGACCAAGATTACTTGAGTGAGAAAATCCTTTGCTCAGAAAAAGCTTTTGCATTTGTCCCCAAGTCAACCTCCTTTCAACTTAATTAATGAGCTTTAAAGTTCTTGATGAACATTCTGTTGGGCATACATTAAACTATTATGTTTCTACTTTCGAACCGACGTCATGAATAATAGATGCCATATAAATCCAAGATAAAATTAAACAAACATGTTCAAAGTAAACTAGGACACATGATGCAACAACCCATTTTTTCATGCAGGAATCGCAAAGAAAATCAATATTTTTTACTCAGTCTGGTGTTAAAAGCTTGAACAAATAGTTCCCTGAGACCTAGCTGGTTAAAGGAAGCCAACATTATACAAAGGCCCTGACTTTTTTAAATTCCCAAATAAAAAGTACTAATTTACTTGTTTAATCTAACATCATCATTGCAATTGTGCTTTGTGGCTTTGTTCTAAATTAATATTTGCTTAAATAGACACACGTGAACATAGTTTGGATATTCCCATTTGTAAAGGAGAAATATAAGGTTATTGTAATACGCTATAGCCATGTAGCCAATTTTGACTCATAATGCATGTATGTGTATTATTTACATTTACATTATATAATATTTTAAATTATATCCAATATTTATATTGCCAAATGTGTTATTTTTGCATTTTGGAAAGTGAATTTCTCTAGACTTTTAGAAGCTGACATTTATTTTACTATTTTTATTTTCATTATTTTATCTCTTTTCCATTGTTGAATTGATGTCGTAAAATAATTAAAATTTAAATAATAAATTGAAATAAAAATTAATACATAATATATTGACAATATATAAACAAACAACATGTCTTTATTTATTTTCCACGCATGCTTTTAATTTTTTATTTTTTTTTATGACCAAATTTATTCAATCTTTACTAAATCTAACCGCATAATGACCATTTTACTGAATTGCTCTTTGCAGGGCAGAAAACGAATAATTATATTTTGCAACAAACTGACAAAACGGATCCGACTGCTTCAGTGAACAAATGAATCTACGTAAATAAGAGCAGTCGATGAAAAGGGCTTCTGGTGGAGAAAATGAAGGACCGGGCGTACAAAGCATTCCCTGAGAGCCTCTCACACATGCAAAACTCTAGAGTCTTGGCCTAGAGCTGCCCGCCAGGCCATCAAACTGCCTCCAGGTCCCTGGAGAAACAACAAAGGGATCCAACTGTGAAGAGATTTGGCATGAGAGTGTTTTTAGCGAGAAGAAAGTCTCACTTCAAAAAAAATGGCATTTTGGTGGGTCTGACGCTATTCAGCTGATGCAGAGCACGACAAAGTCTTGCATTGTGTGGCTGTAACAAAAAGACAAACAAACACGAGAGAAACAACAGTGAATTCTGATGCTAAGATACCAGAGGACCAGGCAAAGGTGAAGGCAAAATTGTTTTGTTGTCCTTGAAATCATTCTCCAGGCTTCTGCCTCAAACCTCTCTGCTGGTGCAGAGCCAAAGAAAATTGCTTTTTCTCTTCCATTTTCTCAGGTTTTAGAGGTTTATTTTGTAAGCTGGGTGGAGTGGAGAAGGTTGGTCATTGACCTTACCCTCGGTCACAACGGCCCACGGTAGGCTCTGGTTAATAATAAGATGGGGTCTCGTTCGCTGATTGGATTCATCAGTCTGGTGTCCTGAAGCATTTCTGTTATTCTGATCTCCCATCCAATCCGAAGCAACAGAACCAGCAGAGAAGAATCCCTGAGAGAACCCCTCCGCGACTGAATTAGATCTTACGTGTTTGATTTGAAAGCAATGCCTTCCACATTCATTTAGGCAGTCTGACAGGGAATCAAACTAAATTGAATTGTTGAGGTGCCATTTGAAGTCGAACGGAATTGAACTTCTCAGTTTTCGAGTCGAAATGGATCTGTTGAAATGACCGGGATGAATTGATTGCTTGGCGTGTGACTCACTAAATCAAACCCTTGGTCTTATTTTAACTATAAATATGCGGAAAACCTGCATGAGACCATCCCAGAGACACTGCTGGTATTTATAGAGGATTTGTTGACTAATGAAGCAAAAAGAAGGTCTCTCCTAAAAATAGCTGGTTGCTGCAACTTATAGCTGGCTTGTTTAAATGTGCATGCCTCGTTCATTCAAATAATACTTTGACATAAGTAGCGCAATAAAGTACATTTGTTTGTTATCAACAATATATAATTAATACTTTATAGCATTGCAATACTATTTATTTATTTTATCAAATGTTATATAATAAAATATGCATTTAGTATTTAGCATTTAGTATTTTTTAAAACTGTGCTTAAGGCATGGCTTAAGGAAAATCAAATGTGAGATCACTGATGTGATTTTCTTTTCTTTTTTGTTTTAATTTATTTAATGGCGTATGCGATATTGCACGCGTTATATTGCACTGAATATTATAACTCCTTCCCAGGGACTTCGGATGTAAATTAGTTTTATAGCTCTTTTGTTGTGCACTGCCCCTCCGCAAATAAATGAAATAAATCAAATAAATATTTACTTATGTATTAGAGAAATAACACAGCAGTTTATAACATATTATACTTAAGAGCTTTAATCATAAATATGCATGCAGAATTTAATTTATTGAAATAATAGTTCATGATTCATAATTTATTTTTAAATAACACTATATGTTGTTAATATTTAAATATTTAGTTTTCTTTTTTTTATTTATTATGGAAATAGTAATTTATAGTCTGTTGTAAGTAATAGCATTAATCATAAATATGTATACGTAATACTGTTTATGTTGAAGAAGCTATTTCAGACTTTGAGTTTCTACATTTAATCTGATGAGTTACTTGCCAGTCATTATTTGTGCAATTTAATTTCTTATATAGAGTTTTCATTTTTTATACATTATTTACACACGTTTCCCTCCTCAGCGTACCAGTTAGTATTCCACAGTGACACTCATCTTACTGACTGCTGGTAACGGTTATCATAATTCACCCTACGTTGTTAGTTCAATATCCTATTAACAACAGATTACAAATCATCAACTAACAACACGCCCGAAGGGGTTTGTGATCCCCCATCGAATCTAATCAACGCGGGACTCCCTGCATCAGACTCGGGCTGCATCGAGGGGTGTCGAAGGTAATGCGATAACGGTCTTTGAGGTTCTGGTGGGCTGGATGAGGGGGATTTGGGTTAAGTGCCGGAGTACGTGCTGGAGGTGCTGTCGGGGTTCTCTTCGGTAATGGTCGGGGTATGGATTATGACGGCCCGCCACAGATTGTGGGGATTATGGGATTGACGGTTGTCTTGCGCGTGGATGGCACGGGAGATTGAGAGCAGATGGCTGTGATTTGAGCGTGATTATCCCGCTGCATTGTCACTGATCTTCGTCATCCTGTTTCATTTCCCCGGGATGGCTTGTTCATCTCAGACACACCGAATCAAACCCCCGTCCCCCCCGTAGCCCAGCCCAGCCGATGGGAAGCATTGAGCTTGGCCATCTCCTTTAGTCTCTTTCACACGTTTTCTAGCCTCTCTGGTCTCAGCGAGTTCCCTGCCTGTAATAGTTATGTCCCGTATTTTATTCTTCATTAGGCTTACACTAAGTCCTTCTTGTATTATCCAAAGGTCGTGTCCTTTAATTCTTGCCAGTCTCACTTCACTCAAATAATGGGAACAATTTGGGATAAATACTGGACACCTACCTACTGGTCAACAGCTAATGAATGGGTCTGTCACACACAATATTGCCCCCGAAACAAGGTCACAGAATGTTCACGAACTGACCCCTGGCTGCTTTTCCACTGGTTAGAGTGAACTGCATGCACACATTTTCTCAGCCTACACACCACTGCTGCTGAATATATTTGTTTGCAGAATGACATGAGTTCAAAATCATCAAATGCATAATGTATATGTACAATGTTATATATAGTGTTGCAGTGCGTTTATTGTGCGTACGGGTTATGGAAAAAAATGAAACTTAACATGGGTCTTTATCACAGCATCAATCAGCAATCTCTCTTTCTTTCGGTCTTTGTAATCATTGTCTTGCCTTAACAACTACATGCCAACGATGCATATTAAAACATGCTTTTTTCGTATTCCATGTCTTTAAAAGTTCCTCTGAAAGCATAAAAACAGGGAACATCCACAAAACATTTCTGTGTTCCTCTAGTTTTGTTGTTTTTATATGTATGTTTATATGTTTTATTGTTTATGTATTCGCATTTAATTGGTAGATTGATTCTGTTATTTCTGCATTGGATAATTTCCAGTGTGCTGCTGGTCAAATGTTTAAAAAAAACTGCTGCTAGTCAAAAAAAAGTGTCGTATTTACAGAAACACTATACATATTACAAAAAAAAAACAAGTATAAAGAACAAGAAAGAAAAAATGTATATATAAAAATATATATATATATATATATATATATATATATATATATATATATATATATATATATATATATATATATTTCTGAAAGGTTTGCGTGAAACTGAAAATTATCGTAATATAAATATAAAAAATGAAATAATACAAATTCTGGTTTGCATCGATTTCAATGAAGATCGGTTATATTCTTTAATTTGAATTTGAATACTATAAAAAAGAAAACATATACTGTATATGAATATAATTCAAAATATGCAAGCTACATTTTGGTGATCTAGAAATGGCGTCACTTTATGAAAAGCTGGCTATGTTAGGGTACTCAGTGGCCACCGACTCCTCCCACAGTTAAAACAAGGCTAATCTGCTCTCTGTCCTTGCTATATGTGGCTTCCGTTAATCTCTTTTTAAAAGCTCTGTGAGGTTAACAGGAAAGCTACAGGGCAGACACCTCGAAAATCAAGTGTTAAAACCCACAGATATCCATAGAATTTCTTACAGCTTGTAAACTCGCAGCAGATGGCTAATGGACGAGTACAGGTCAGCGGGCGCCATTAACAGCATCTCGAAACTCATCAGCCAACGCTGTTTACTTAATGATCACCAGAAATGATCCCCGATGATTGCTAGAAAGCTGCATTTGAACATTGACACCAAACATAACGGGAAGCGTTAATCGCATCTCGCGAACGCGATGCTCATGAAATGGCGCTCATTTAAAATGGTTAATTAACAGACAATGTGAGTGAGCTGATACGTTATCCCTACTGACAGGAAACATCGATTTGGTGTAGTGTGTGACGAATACCACATAAACTCATTCTGACATGTTGGACACATTGTTTACCAACACGCTATACAGTCCCTCGGTTTGAAAAGCATGACAGGTGGAAAGTAAATAGATTTTTCCAGTGTCTGACACAGAATGACAGAGCACAAACAAGCTGGAGTTCGCTCCATGCTCTGCTTGGTTCCTCTGATCTGGAGATTCGAGCGCAGGACAGAGCTGCAGTGACACTGCGTGATTGATGCCTGGACCATCGCCTTGACAGGCAGCTCCGTACAGGCCGGCGTTCGCTCTAGTGTCTGCTTGTATGAGTTTGTCTGCGCGCTCGTGATAAAATGGGATTATAACCTGTCTCTGACAGGCCGGAGGGACGTGCGTGGGCTCTTGTGATAAATCTGTGGAGCCGAATGATTCGACATATCGGTAATAACAGGTCAGAAAGAGGATGTTGCGTTGTGATTGGAGGATAGAGTAGCAGTGTGTTGCAAAAAAAAAAATAAATAGCAGTGTGGATTGGTTTGATGATACAACAACAACGATTACAATAATTGTTGCTATTATTATTATAATAAAAATACAAAAAATAATCATAATAATAATATAACCCAAAACACTATTAAACTATTATATATTTCCATTGAAATATAATGTAATTAAGTGTTTGAAAACACTGCATTCAGTTCACACTCGAGTTTATAAAGTGGCATTTTTTTAATTACAGAAGTTTTTTTTTTAGTTTTTTTTAAGTATGTCAAAGTGTACTTTTATTTAACAAGGACTATGCTTGTTTTCTTTGATTATTACTACCTTTCTGCTGCTACCTCTTTGACTGTCTTTGCCATTGTGTTTTTTGTGACATGACAAGGCTGCCTAGCGTTTAGAGCAAAACATCATTTTATTGTTCCTTTATGTTTTTTCACGTCTTACACCTCATACCAAAGGAGACGCGTAATGCCTGCTGTAAAGTGAATACGTTAAAAATACTGAAGAAAGATGTGCATTCATCTATTTAAACAGATGCTGAAGTTTCCAGTCAGGCTTAATAAACTGTCTGATCCTGAAGGGATTAGTCATGGGATATAGCTGGGCTATTTTGATTACATTAAATGTTAGCTAACAAGATAAAAAGATAAAACACAATCAAATATATTATTTTATGAGATTAAATTGAGCCAAATATATATATATATATATATATATATATATATATATATATATATATATATATATTTATACAGTATATATATTGTATATATATATATATATATATATATATATATATATATATATATATATATATATATTTTTTTTTTTTTTTTTTTTTTTTTTTTTTTTTAATTAATATATTACTTTATATATGTATTTATTTTATTTTTAATGCATTAATGCATTTTTTTTGGTCCATTATGATGCAATTGTCACTGTGCACCTTTTGAGTCCCGTATGGTTGCCGTAAATGCTGTAAACAGACGTTTTAAAGCAGTAAAATCCTCATAATTGGTCTCATGTTGGTCAGTTTACAGCGGCGGAGTTCAGTGTTTATTCACAGGGCAACCTGTAATAAGCTCAAATAGCACAGAGGTGGCGTCTCATGTCCTCCAGTGACCCTGCTGTTGACTGCTGGCTCTCTCTTCAACACCAACAACACAAACAAACACATTTAGATGTCACTGACCTTGTTTCAACTTCCCAGCGTCATCTCTGGTCACTGTGACACAGATACCCAGCCTCGAGGTATTTTCCCTGACCCCGGCTACGGCATTACACTTGATGCTCACTGCTAGTTACAAGCCATCGGAAGCATTCTGCTCGAGCGAGGCCTTTAGAAAGAATGAGACGGGAAATGGTGATATCTGTTCCCCTGAAGACTAAACCTGTGCTGAAGAGTTTACCGATCATTTCTTGGTCTGTAGGTGGGTCGGCTGAGCATGCGTGCATAGAAATTTCATATTGATTTTCGAGCTCTCACTCATTCTCTCTGCCAGCAGATTCGTCCAATGGGTCATGCTTATCATGTCAAGTACACCAGAAGGCTAAACCGCAGCAAAAATAGCATTGTTTTTATAGCAACCCAAAGGGAACATTTAAGTCTTTCACAACACAGAAGATTGAACGATTTTTTTTTGTGTTATCTCTATTCAGAATAAACACAGACGTGTTTGTTATCGTAGAAGACACTTTTGATTGAAGACTTCGGTATCCGAGCACAGTTTGAAACGTAGCAGAGATCTCGTTTAAAGCATACGAGATCCTTCAGGTGAAAAAATACGAGAAGCAGAACACGTCTCCACTCGGTCTACCATTTAATATTCAGGGCGAAATGACATGTTTTTTTTGCCAGTAAAATACATTATATTGTTGCCAGTATTTTCTCTCACAAGAGAGGCAGAAAACAAGTCTCAATTTCATCTCGTTGCAGGTTAGGAGAAAAAAACATACATTAAACCATCTTGCCTGAGTTCGTTCTTTTATATCGGAAGTTCTGTCTTGTTCAACAGAGAGACACAAAGTAAATGTTTCTCTCTGATAACTAGAAGAACCTGAGCGCAGTTTGAGGCAAAGACGAGACTTCCTCTAAAACATCAAAGGAGACAAACATGATAATTTGATCTCACGAGAGACATCTCTTGATGCAATTTCACTGCTGTCTGAGAGAAACAACTGAGACATTAAATAGATCTGATTTGAGATGTGTCACCTCCTATGGGAAGCTTTGTCATTCTATATATTTCACCCAATAAAGACACAAGAACGAAATGTGTCTCTACAGAGGAGAACAACTGATGAATGAGTTATTTATATATATATATATATATTATTCTTTTTTTATTTGTTTGTGTGCGTGCGCAGCTCTTTTATTAAATATTCATCCATTACTGCCTCTTGTCTCGCACAAAGAATCCCGCATAAAGACAAAAGACACGTCTGTTCTGATCTAAATGTATCGTGTTAACGTCAAAAGCCGGAGGAAATATTCACTATCAAAGACGCACGAGTTCAACTTAAAACAGCTCAATTTGAATGCTTGCTGTGTGAGTCTGCCTCAAAGAATCTATCAAAGTGCTACTGTTCTTCAGAAAGGCTCAATGTTCTACAACAACAGTCCCTATGTAATCGGCGACATTACCTGAAGCGATCACAAAGCATCGCCGCTCGGTTTTGTGAGTCCGAGATTTGAAAGAAGTATTCTGAACTGTGCTCGAGGCCATTAGCACCATCACAAGCCTTGTTTCCAGCTTAATAAGATCACACTCGCGCAGTTGACAGAGCCGGGTTTTTCATAGGGTCTGCTGAAAAAAAAAAACTAAACTAAATACTAACAAAAATTTTAAGTGTATAATCAATTGCTACGTTTCAGAAGCACAAAAAACACATTGATTTTAACAAGAAAATACGGAATAGACAGAATGAAATAGTATTTTCTTGTATTTTACTTTATTTTTCACAATGCTTGAAAGTAAAATACAAACCCGTGCTTTAAAGTTAATGTCTGATATGGAATTACATTATTCATTTATTCCGTTTTATATATTTAACAATAATAGGTAAAAAAAAAAAGGAAAAATAAAACAAAACGAGAGAGAAAAAAAGGTTTCATTTTATTTTGATGGACAAAAACCTTGTGATACAAAGTACATTTTTGGCAGATATTATGTGTTTTTGCAAAAGCCAATTACTTTATTTCAGAAAGTTTCTCTTTATAATATAGCATTTTTTAAAATGTTTTATCAAACTGCATGAATAGCTCTTTATGCGTGAAAATATGTAATAAAAATACAAATGTAAAATTAAAGCAAGGAATGGGCCATTTTTAGTTTTAAAATTATTAAAACTAAATTTAATAAAAAAAATACATATATTATTAATATAATAATTACCTTATGATGCACGTCCCTTATAACTATAATATGCTATAGTGCTATAATTTGATATAGAGCTTTAACCATCCTTTGATTTCTGGGAAGTGGCGCACAGATATATATATATATATATATATATATATATATATATATATATATATATATATATATATATATATATATATATATATTTTTTTTTTTTTTTTTTTTTTTTTTTTTCAGTCTTGTAATGTTTTCAGGAGTTTTGAAAGTGTCAGACGGCCGGCTGACAGCTGAGGGTGAGAGTCTGGGTTAAGAAAGACAGACGAGACAGCGACAGACCGCCGAGGCCGCCTGAGACCTCATAGGACAGAAAGAAGTCCGTATCTGTGTACTGGCTCTGTGGTGTTGGTTTCATCCTTTTATCTCCCTTTCCGCGGTTGTTTTTTTCCGTGTTTCGCCACACGCGTTCTGCGGTGTTGCACTGATTTGATTTCCCAGCTCTCCTTTTCTGCTCTGCGTGACTTAATCAGAATGACAGTGTCTCAGAGCCCCGGGAAAATCTCTCCCTCTCTTCTCTTCTCTCCCTCACTCTACAAGTTTACGCTGTCCGTGACAAACTCGCAGTGGCACCTTTCCTCGTGTTGTGTTTCTGCAGAGAGCCTTGTCATACACACTTCAGCGTGTGCAAACCCCGTTTCTGCTCCTTCCCATCATTTCCCTCGCTCCCTCTCAATTTAACTTAGTTTTTATGCAAACACGAAAACTGTTTCAGTTCAGAGGTGGTTTATTGACACCATCTTCCACCATGAGTACTAACATAAAGATCTCAGGGTTTTGAAAAAAAGCTCTTAGCGCTGGAGAACAGCAAACTGGTTGTTTTTTCAGCCTGGAACCTACCGTTACGCCGCCTCAGTTCTTCAAGTAATTTCAATTCGAAAAAAGAGCGCTGTGAGACAGAAAACGTTCGTAAAACTCACATTCAGCGAGTCCTGCTTTTCTTTCTGTATCAAAGCACTCGCCTGGAGCTCAAATGCATGTTTTCGCTGTTTACTGTGTACACTTTTCACTCGCTTTCTATCAAGTGACGCTTTCTGCACTTTTCATGTCGAGGTCAAAGCACTCGTGACGCTCACGTCGAGCGCACAACCCTGACGCAAGTCATGCGAAAGGCTCAACACAGCGTCTAAGGCACAGTCGCATGACACATTATCACCTTTTTTCATTCTATAGCGCTGCTAAAATCGCTAAAGGAGATCTCACTTGTTTGTCCTGGACAAAAGAAATTGAACCGAGACTCGCTGAAGTCGTTTGCATTCACAGATGTTTCTCCTGAGGACAAAAAGTAACCATTCATTTTACATGAATTACTGCTATAGTTTTAGACGTCTTTTTCTCACAGTGTGCTCAGATCGCTACGGCGGTGACCTCAGTATGAACTCTGAAATTCTAGATAAACATATCTGTCTGAAACATAACTTTAAAAATTGATGAAGCCGAATGTCATTGCATCTTGCAATCGCTAACATCCTTTTGTCTGATCTCCAGTCACATTTACACAATTAGCACCGCATCGGTTTGTTGTGACCATATCATCAACACAATTTGGGTTGTTTTCACACAATATGCGGTCAATTACCACGTTTCTGAAATGCTTACATTTTTCTTCTCACACAAGCTTTCCCGAAACCATACATCTTTTTGCTCTTATTTACAAACGCTTTAATACGGCGCGTTAGAAACGAAGACCCGATGTTCCACACCTAAAATATTGTTCAAAGCGTCTAGTCCTGTGACAACGGTCTCAGTTAGAGGCGTTGAAGCTCTTTCCATCAACAACGTAGAGTAAAAAAGACATTTTTGAATTTGTTTTGTGGATGCAGAACAACACCGAATTAGAGAGAGAGAGAGAGAGGGATCTGAACAGTTGTAAGAGGGAGAGAAGACATTTTAGTTATCAAAAAAGAAGAAGAGGTAAGGGAATATACACATGGGATATAACGGGTAAAAGGTAACCGTGACTTTATCTTAGAATTCGGACAGTTTTACTCGCAATTGTGAATTTACAGCATTTCACAACTCTGATAAAGTCTGAATTGCAAGACGCAAACTAGCAATCCCAATAACAGATGTCTGAACTGTGAGATAAAAAGGTCACAATTACTGTTTTTACTTTTTTTTGTTGCATAGTCACCAAATGTTGTATTTTTTGTTGATGGCTGGCATCAGCTCCCATGCATATCCAACCTCATTCACTTGAAAACAATTCAAGGTTCCAATTGAATTTTTGCACAGGGGACCCAATTTATCTATTGTACATTCTATAAAGTAATGACTCATTCGGTTTCAGATACTGTAGTATCTTGCCAAGGATGAGCGCATTCAACGCTGTAAAAACTGCTTTCAGTCGAAGGTAAACTGAAGGCTAAATTACAAAAAAAATGTATATTGTCTGTTATATTCAGATAGAACTGAAACATGGTAAGTAATGTGGTTTTTGTAAAGTCATCATCTATTTTTGTCGGACTATGCGCTATGATTGACTACATGTTTCTGTTAGACCGAATGACTCGATTTTGAGAGAGCAATCCGAGTATATGTTTAAAAAAAGGTATTCAGCATTTTGAAATGTAGAGTTTGTATTTATTTAACAATATGTGGTTTTGGCCAGAAAATGGACTGTTTTGCTAAGAGTTTAGAAAAAGTACCGGTTAAGTGTAGGTAAACGCTTGTTAGCAATTCAAAAAAAATACTGTAATATAATTCATACAACTTAAAAAAATGAATTTGAAATTGGTTAGACGGATGGATGGATGGATGGATGAATGGAAAGGTCCTATTGGTTCCATGCTCTGTTGTTCCCAAACAGTATGAGTTCAATTACACGCAGCTGCACCGAAGTAAACGCAAGGTCATTAAATATTAAATCAGACCCCAGGAGACCCTTCAGTCGTTCCATTTAGGTGGACAATTATTTGCGCCTAATTGTCGGGCGTTCACAGCTAAAGCGCTTGACCCTTCCGTACTCTGGCAGCGAGCGACAGGTCTGGCAGCCGTATCTCTGACCCGTTTCGCCCGCAGCCCCTCTCTCGTTCAATTAGAGACAACAATACTCACACCTGTCAGCCAGACGGCACGTTAGCCACCTCTCTTCCCGTCCTTACTGTTCTATCCATCTTTCTCTCACATCTCTGGAGAAGCACATGCGGGGGTCCCTCTCCTCTTCTGACCTGTAAATACTGCAGGAGGTCTGGAGACTGATTCTGTCTGACAGCCCCTCTCCGACGTAATGTCTTCTGCCCTCCCTTTCACTGCCATCTCCCCTGCTCTCTTCCACTTGTCTAAGCATTTTAATGACATATGCTCGCAGGCTTTCGCCAGCCGCAGTCATACTAGTGGAGCGTGCCTTCCTCTGAGCGAGGGATGTTTGCGGAGGAAAGGAGAGGATGAGTTATGTGGACTGATTTTTGCTCCGTTTTCATTATAAGCAATGTCAGGAACGAAAACGCATTTTCCTTTCACAAAGTGGGTAATTTGCCTCGGTGATAGCCGAGTCGCTAACACCGGATCTTTTTATCCCTCACTTCCCACGTTCTGCTCCTCATGCTATATTTCTCTTTCTCTTTCTCACTCTCTTTGTCTTTTTCATCATGTTCATTCCTTTGCCGCCTGATCATTTCAGTTTTATCTTCCCCGAGTCTGTCTCACTACGGTCTGTTGTACTAATATACGAGGACCAGATTTTTTTGGATGGAACAATACGCTTCTGTTGTGAAACCTTGTATGCTGCCTACCTAGATTGCATTTTAAGATGCCATAGGTATGCTTCAGATGCAAACACATCTACAAAAAAAGAGGAAGAACTTCTCTTACATCCAATTCTAAGGTTGTATCATATAACAGCACATAAGAAAATGTGTTGCTGGTTGCTATATAAAATTTAATGAGACCAATTTTAAAATATAGTTAATTCAATATGGTATTGATCAAAATAGGAAAAAAAAGTAATTAAAACAAATTCATTATTGTACATTTTTGTTTCTAATATTTATTTATTTATTGCTTCTTATAAAATAAATTTTTATTAAGTCTGCAACTATTTTGCATTTTGGGTAAATTATATGATTTTTTCCTTTTTTATATGGTTAGGTTTGGGCATAGAAATCACATCATATGCAATAAACTGTCACCTCATAAAACATTTTTACTTTCTTATGAAATTGATTTAGGTTATACTTGTGATAACATAGTTTAGAAATGTTTGTAAACGTCTGGTTTTCTTGTTATGATTAGATTTTGTTTAATGCCAACATACTAAAAACAATGTTTTCCCTCAACATTATGATAATGTATATTAAACTCCTTACAGTTATAAGACCTCTCCATTAACATTAAATAAACATTATGTTTTGTTTCAACGTGTCTATAACTTTAGTGAAGGAAAAAAAAAATAGCTCGCTATGTTTTGGAACAAAATTGCCTCTAGCTGACATCATTTACCCAATACTTTTGTTTTTTTAATGCTTATTAAAGCAAAGTCAGCTTAAGTATAGTCAAGTGTTCAAGTGTGAAGCTTTATCATGCTGACAGAACAATCTGTAGTCAAATATCCAGTGTAAAATGCTTTTTTATGCCACATCTAAACCAAATCACTTTTCAAGGTCTATTTGAGCTAGGATGCTGCCTATGAAGACAGCAGACAACAAAGCAGTGCACTAGGCTTCAGAATAGAACCAGCTACCTAAACATGCACACTTTCTTCTGTCCCCGTGCATGTCCTACATAATTTTGGAGCAGGGGAGCACTAGAGCAAGTGTGGTGATGAAAAGGGTCCCGGCGGTCCTGCTCAGGGCTAGTTTGTGACGCTGTGGCCCGTTCCGCTGTCGTGCTGAGTGGCTCCCACCTCCAGGGACCTCAGGTTGAAATCTGGTTCAGGTCTCCACTGGGCCTGGCTCTTCTGTTGCGACATCATTAATTCAGCTCAGAGAATTCCACCAGCCATAGATACCGGTCCGTCTCTCTCCGTTTCCCTCAGTACTTCACTTGTTTTTCTCTTGCCTATTTCTATCTCTTTGTTGCCTCATCCCTCCGCAAACCTCCGTCTTTCCACAGCTAAATCTAAAACTCTTGTTCTTCCTTGTTTATTTTGATCTCTCCGTGCTCTGGTTTAAGCATTTGAGTCTGGGGATTAAAATCTACGTCATGAGTATAACACGTATATGCTGATGTTTTCGTTTGTGAAGTCGGAAAGATATTCAAAGAAAGTGTCCTAACCTGGTGGCAAGCCATTTTTAATGAAACGTTTCTACGTAATTGAACGCAGTCTAAGCCAATAAAAACATTTTAATACACCGTTAAATGGAGCAGGATTTTCAAACCAATTAGGTTTTGGACTATCAAAATAAATTGTTGCGTCTCACAAAATACAGATAAAACACCTATTTTCTCACTTTTTATTGACTTGCACAGCGGAGGGAGGAAAGGAAATGATGCAAGCTAGACTCAAACTAACGCCACCCGCATTGCAATAACTGCTAGATCACGACTCCATCAGCCAGACATCAAATTACAAGAAAGACGATGTCTTTACATCCTTCAAACTTTTAGTGCTTTGCTTTCTCATGGAGAGTATTCGAGCTCGGTTTGCTCATATTTCCTATTCATCATCCTCTCTCATTAGCGCCGAGGAACATCAGGGTGCCGCCCCGTCCTGCACGTGGCCGTTGCGCTTGCCCTTTTAATTGCACCCGAGCCCTTTGATAGAGCCGGTTTTCCATTTTCACCTCAGCGGAGCCAGAATGATGAGCGCGACGGAGGTGATGGAAAGCACTATGAAGTAGATGCCATTTTCACTGAGGACACCGTAAACGACTCGGGCATGAAAAGACCCTATAATTCTATCTGTCTCACTTTTTTCGTTTTCCTTCTCTTTTTCCCTCTCATCCCAAACCCTGGACGCTAGAAGTGTTCTCTGCCTTTGTTGGCCTTGTCTGCTGGTTTACAAGATGAAAGTCACTTGTTTGGCAACCTTCAAACGCAAGAAGCAGAAGGCCTGAAAGTCGCTTTTGTCTCTGGCACTTCGATACGCTTTCTAGCACTTGGAGAGTGTGTGTCTTTATCTGCGTATGGTTAGTATACTCATACCTGAGAGGTCTGATTCATTTAACATAATGGAGAAGCATATATTTGTGTTTTCAATGCATCTTAGATGTGGTTTTGTATGTCATTTATGTGGTTGGAACTGATAATGAAGTTCTGCAAAATGTTTTTGATTATGATATGTCCTTTTCAAATTCAGGTAGCATTTAAAAGCGAGAAAATGCAATGTTTTTACTATGAGTGGTAAAAGATGTTAACATTTGTTTCTTCTTTGTGAAACCCGAGACGTTATTGAGCCAATCCAGACCTTCCTATATACTTAAGCCAGACAGTCCTTCAAAACACTAGAGCTAGAAAAAGCTTTGTGTTATGTACTTTTCAGTGATATAAAGGCTTTAAGGATTTTCAGTGTCGGCTGTAAGAGAACCTGAAATGTCACTTGGAGAACTTGGGGTTGTCGGTTACTGACACCAGAGAACTTCTGTGCAACACTGTGATTTAGGTGAATCATCCGGTACAGTTTTAAAATAACTGCCATGTTCATGTCGAAAGGCCTCAGTGACTCGTAATGTCTGTCAATACCACCAGACTCTCCAAACCGCATGAGTAAATGTGCTTAAAATCAAGCCATATCTCTGCTTCTGAGATAGACATTTATCTTGTGTAACAACGTTCATTGCGTCTTATTGAGATAGCTGATGGCTGATCACTGGTAAAGAAAATGATCTAGTTGCAAGTTCATATGCAACATAATCTTTCCAAGTTAGGTAAAGTACACTGCCCTAAAAGGTTTGGGAACACCCTTGGCAAATTGTGGTTTTGGATGATATCAGCATAAATCCTTATCATTTTTTTGGACCAGCAATGATCATTTTCATTTTGATCACATAGTAATGGTAATTATGGCAATGGCAATATGGGTGGAACTGGACCGTGATATCCATAAGAATTGTCCAACCAGTGTGAATCATCTTTGGGCAATCCTTCAGGGGGCTGGGAGTAATATATCAAGACAATGTCTGAATAAACCGACAACTCGGATGCCCAGATTATGCAGATCTGTAAGTATTCGAAGTAGTCGAAAATGTAAGTATTTTTGATGTATGAGTGTTTAGGTAATAAAATGTGTTTTCGTAGTTTGCGTTGTCCCTTATGAGTGCAAAATCGTCATAAATGAAAAAGGATTCATGTCAATATTGTCCAAAACCCCACTTTTCTAGTGCATTTCCAAACTTTTGGAGGGAAGTGTATTTTTACATCGCAGGCTGTTGTGGTGTAAGGATTATATGTAGGGGAAAAAATAATCTTGGTAATACAATTATCATGTGCACACCGAAGAATGTCAGCACACAAACAGACAGGCAAGGATTACCCTGACAGTTTTCAGTTACCTTTCATTTGTGACAACACTCCTATTCCCTTTGTGCATTTCCAGCTTTCTAAGGGATAACTTTGTCTATCTTTGGAGCTATTGTTGATGTTCCTAATCAGACAACAATTAGATAACACAGCCGTGAGTGGGAATAAATCCCCCTGAGTCTTGCTGGAAAACAAGATCGCTTGGCTTTCCTAAAAATTTCAAAACATTGCAGGATCCAGAAGCTTTTTACTGCAATTTCATTTTCTTTCTTTTCCTCCATCCCCTTCCCTTTCATCTTCCCCGTCTCCTCAGACAAACGCTTACAGATTAAGAATAGTCAGCTAAATAGATTCACTTCCACATATTATCCGCAGTATTCATACTCATCCAAAAGATAAATAAAAAGGTGGTCAAATTTCAGAAAACATCTTACAAACATGAGTAAAACAAGAAAAATAATTAATCCAATGGATAATTCAAATCGTATTGTGACACTATTATAAACAATTTCTAAAAAGACCTGAGTAGCACAACTTTAGATCATATTTGAAGAAGTTGGTTCGTCATGTGTTTCCAGTATAGGCGTCTTCATATGCTTTTTTGAGCATTGCAATGGGTCCCAGTGCTCAGGTGAAGGTTTCCGACTTTATTTTATCACTAAGAAACAGAAAATGTCCTTGTAAACACACGAAGCAGGGAATGGAAGACAACGTAAATCTGATGGGAAGGGTCTAGATAAGATGCTGCTCCAAGCTAGCAGTGCCTTAAATTTAATGCTGGCTGTATGACGCGGCTTCTCATTCACTCTCGTTCAAGGAAATGTGATTTAAACTGAAGGAGATCATTGATGGGTAGCTTCCTTTGACCCTACATCCTTTCTCTCTCGCAATGTCCTAATAAAAACACCCTAACCCAGAAGTCTGCCGGGCTCGTGTGCGTAATGCGTTGACCGCACACACTTACACGAGCTATCATCTCACTCTCTGCCTCAGCCCCATATCTTTTATATGGCTGCAGTCCACTTTGCTGCTATTATACTGCTCTTCGTGGTAACATTATCACTTAAGATAAGGCTTCAATAAACTGCACTCTCTTTTAGGGGGCACTCTGCTCTTAATCCAATCTTTGAACGTTAGCACCTTTATCACTGGCCTTCCTGGAGACCCTCGCCTCACCTCCAGCCCCCATTTCCAATAAGAGCTAGGCCATTCTGTGCCCCAACGTTAACCCCTTTCTGTTCAGCCAAACTCCAAAAGAGCCATCGAGGAGTTGATTAAATCTGTTCTAAGTGGCGATTCATATATATGGAGAGGTGGCTGCTTTGACGGGTGGGCAAGGGCAGGGCCGTGGAGAGCTGGGTCGTGGCCAAGCGGTGGCACAGCACGCCAGCGCCTCCTGGCCGACTCTCTGATTCACACTAATGTCCTCAGGAGACCGAGCAGAGACCACTGTCAACTGGCCCGGGAGGCCGGCCAGATCGAAACCCCTGCCAGCACGTTTGAAAGGATAGCAAATCATTTAGCCACCCTGATGGCACATTAGCATTTTTCAGGCGACGCACTGGCATGGAATAACTCCACACTATTAAACTCCCTTTGAAGTCGAAGCTCGCAGGATAGCACTGTAAAATACGTCTAAATAAATAGGAGAGCCATCTGAAAGGAGCTCAACGGGAACCAAATCATAATGCACACACAAAAAAAAGCTTTGGCTAATTACAGCGTGCCTAACATTGTTTGCCCTCTCTCACAGAGAAGCATTTTGACTCGCAACAGCGAATCTGAGGTGAATGTTTTTCAGCTCAACAATGCTGAGAACACAGTGGCTGAAACTGGGAAATGAAAGAATGAAGGACACGTAGGTGTGTGGAGAGCCAAGTCTGTCGCTCGCCGTATTCAATGCAGGAAAAACATCTTTTGCTCTGTGGGTGCAATCAACGGCACCAGATAGTTCAATAGATCACAAGATTCAATTGACTCACAAGGTGTCTGAGGTGAACGCATGCTTTTGTCCAACATCCCGGCTCAATGCCTTGGGTGAGATGGGCATAATTTGATGGTACTTTAATTAGTTATCGAGTATACTGAGATGATTTTGTGATCTCTTAGAAGGTTAGAAGGTCTAAGTGTCAGTTTTCAAAAAAAACGATGATATCATGGATTGCAAATGGGAATGCAAAAAATATATTTCTTGCACATTAGTTTACATTATTACGAACTGATAATCCAACAAATGTTAAAATGGCCCCTTAAAAATTTCCCTCCTGATAGAGAGAGAGAGAGAGAGAGAGAGAGAGAGAGAGATAGATAATAATAATAATAATAATAATAATAATAATAATAATAAAACAGCCTGATGTGGTTTGCTGGTCTACTGATTCAAGCAGATCTAGCTGAGCTCTTATTCACAAGTGCTCAAAAGCAGGTAAACATACCAACATGGCTAAAGCTAGCTTGGAAATCAGCTAACCAACCCCCTAAGAAGTTCGGTTTGTAAATAATTTGAGTGACTTCAATCAGTCAATCATTTGATGGTGAACTGAGGTGTTTTTTTGTAAGCTGGATTCTTTCAGCAGCTGTTCCTGTAGGATGTAACCATGGTTCAGCAAAGCCACCAGAAATGTCAGAAAACATCTATTTCTGTTTTAGGTATTGATGTTGTGCTCCTAACAGAAGGATTCATCTAACACGAGCATCAAACATTCCTCCATTTCCATTGACCGACGTTCTAATTAGCCTGCCAGAAATATGAAATATGAATTATCGTCCGTATAGACAGATGCAAAGTGAGGAAATACTGAAGAAGAAGTGGGAGAACAAGAAAACGAGGCATAGTCGCTGTCTCTGCTGCTGTCTGTGTAGTAATCCCTCCTTTAGCACGCTAATTAGCAGCATTAGCATGGCTGAGAGCTGAAAACTTGTTTGAGTTCTGTTTGGAGAAACCAGAAGTAAGACAGAAGCTATTAGTATTCTTGCAAACAGACCCCAAAAGTGTCGAAAGCTTTCAAAAACTTACTTTAACTTTTAAAGTCTGCACTGAAGCCTGCACATTTTCACTTTTAATGTTGTTTTGTGAATAGAACATTTGTCTGGAACAGATCAGAAAGACTTTGAATGACTATATCACAGTACAATGACCATCAATAAAATATACTTATACTATGCCACGTCGGTCGCATGCATGCTAGTGGTTTCTGAGAATCTGTAACGCCTGGCTTTTTTTTTTTTTTTTGCTTTTTGCTTTATGATAGTTCTGTTAAGTAATCATAATATGAGGTAGGCTATATACCTTGCATGCAATTCCCTTGTCTTTCTCTGATTCCCGGAGTACAAGTTTAAAGACTGATTAGCATTTATATTGCCATGCTAAGGCTCACTACTGTAATTGGTGTTGCACAGCAACCAACCACCGCTATCACGCAAATCTACTCACATATATAAACAAAAAAAGCTGGCACATCACTCTACTGTCCATGTAGCACACTGTGAAGTGAAACCGCCAGACTGGCAGGGCTGAAGAGTGAGGGAGACAAAGACCGAGTCCGTCAGGTTCATTCAGGTGTAATATTGCCCCGTCCTAGAAACTTCCAGCAAAAGCTATAGCAAGTCATTGTCAGATTGGCAACCCAATTCCTCCAGTGCCTCACATACCTCCATGCTATATACATCTGTGAGCTTCTCCACTGACATAACACTCCTGTCAGCCATTTACGGTGCTCTTTTATTTACCACCAAGCCAGCAGAGGATACACTATAGAAGAAGGGATTTATAGCCTCCGAAAACATCATAAAACTGGACCGGTTTCTTCCTTTCCGACCAAAGAGCTTGATTTTTTTTTTTTTAACAAACTGCATTCAATGGGAATAAAATATATATTTAATTGCAAATAAATATTTCAGTGTTAGCACTCTCAGAATATATCCATCTGAAACGGGCACAAAGTCTCTCCTGCCGTTGATTCCATGTATTAGGTCGCAATTTAGATGGCATTAATCTCTGCCATAATCTGTGGCGAAATCCTTGTAGTGTTCCTGGGAGGCTGACCCTCCATTCCCTTCTGAATCTCTCCCTGTCTGACAGGTTCATTGAGAGAGACGTTTCCCTCCCTCTTGACCCCCTCCGGCTCTCTGCCCATCCTCACGGAATAAACATAGAGCGCTGAGCAGAAGCTCCGCAGGTGACCTCATGATCGCCGCAGCATCTGGTTGAATTACTTAACATCACGCTCAGCAGACATGTAATCCCACATAATGCCCATTTCTCAAAAAGTGCACCAATTTGGATAAATCCAGCAATTCAGCTCTATGGCCATGAGATTTCCACAGGGACGGCTTCGTAAGCGTGGAGGGCAAGGGTGGGCACAGGTCAGGGGAGTGGGAGAGGATGAGAGAGATGAAGGGCGGGGGATTGGTTTCTGTCACTGTGGTTAAGAGCACTGATTTCATTGGTGCAGCTTAATAAAGTCCAGTAAACACATTTTGTTTATGCACTGAGATTCTCAGCAAAGCTGCTCTCACTGGATTTCAGGAATCAAGGCCAAATTAATGGCCATCTTCTCTTGACCTGAATCTGAGGAGGTGAACAAACAACTCAACCGACGAGAGAAAAATCCCTCTCAATATCTAAAGAATTTTGTTTTAAAGAGGCAAAACAAACAAGCATTCCGTATTGCTTGTATCACGACACGATAACATTTGAACAAAGTTCATTTGCAACAACATATATATATATATATAATTTATTTGTAATTTAGTATTTCCTAATATTCACAAATTGTCCGTAACCATGAAAAGCCTACAATCTAAACCCTTTTCTGAACAGTCAAGCCTTATATGATGTGCGTGCTGAATATGTGGAATATAAGAATGTATTTCATCTCTGTTTTCATCAGAAATTCTATTGCTTCTCAAAAAAAAAAAAAAAAAACATCTTTCTCTCTGAGAAATGCAGTTGTCAGGGTTGACTGTGGGAGTAGGCTAATATGGTCAGGAAAGTTATTACAGGGGTCACAGACTTATATGATCCACATTAAGGAGGTCAGACTTCACACAAGGTACAGACGAGAAAGGAAAAAACAGGTGGTCACAGCTCAGAGACTCACATATGTATCCGTACACAGAGCCGGTGTCAGCTCTTTTGCTTTGGTTGTCGATAAAGAATGACAGCGAGAAGGAGCGAGGAATACTGATACGTGTTTACTGTCCGTGATGACTATGCATTTATATCGTTTGGAAATGAGAAACCATCACTGGCATGCAAAACGGCTTAATAAAAGATAAAAAACGGCCCGGCCAGAGAAGAAATCGGAATGTCATGCAGAAATATGAATTTAATTAACCCTGAAATATGACTGAGATGTAAAAATCCATTACATTTGATCGGCTTTGGTCCCCGTCCATGTTGAAAAAGGATTTGCGATGTTACAAAGAATGATTTGCTAAGTCCGACCAGGGAAAAACTGTTCCACATTCTACGATGAAACGCAATAAGATGTTTGATTCCCTTTATGCTTGTATAAGGTGGCCGAGATTTGGCCTGAAAACAGCCAAAAGTGACATTTTAATTACCAGCCTGCTGAGGTGCAGCTTAGTGAATGAGAGAGAGAGAGAGAGAGAGAGAGAGAGAGGCAGCGGACACACTAAGACCTGCTTTCGAGGGTTAAGACACAGCTTACGCCCTTGGCTGCGTGGGGACTTAACACCAGACGCTCCTGAAGAGCATTTGCCTCATCTATCAGAACAAGACGGCAGCGGTTAGGAGAGGATGACGGGGGGGAGGGAGAGAGTGATGGAGGACAAGAGAAATATGGATAGACGAAGACAGATCCAGAATGAGCCTTCAGATCTATGCCACACTGCCCCCAGTGGACCTGAGCGTGAGAGAGGAAGGCTGAATAATGTGTAATGAGACACTCTATAATGTCGAGACCTGCAACAGAGTATTGGAAGCGTATATTAAAAGAGCTTTTTTTATGATGTTTTGCCGAAACGGTGTAAAAAACACTGATTTCCCTTCTGACACGGGCAGCGACAGGAAACACATACTGACAAAAACAACACTTTCTTCCGATGGATGGAGGGAACAAAAGCAAATAAATTCAAGAAAATCTGTATTTTTGTCTTGTTTTCCAGTGTTTACGTCTCCCTTTAAACAACTGAAATGGACAGAGACAGCAAGTATATATATTTTTCATGTTTTAAGCAGTAATTTAATTGCATTATGTTTAGGATTAAAATATAAAAAGACAAATAAAGAAAGAAATCTGATTTGCCTTTTAATACGGGCAAGTGATGGATGTCCGTCGTCTCGTTTTTCGAAATACATCATTCGAACAATTTAAAAGCTTGGAGAAGCATAATTTCACGAGATAATAAAACTTGTTTTCAGAAAATATATCTAGAATTAAGTGTAATTACTTTTCCTAACCCACTGGCAAATAGTCGTTTCTTGTTTTAAGCATGAATGTAATAACATTTAATGAGGTTTATGATTTAAACGAGAAAAAATGTGGGTTGAGATAAATAAACCTAATTCTCCCAAAACAAGTCATGTCGTCGAGAGCAATATTCATTTTTAAAGTCATTCAGAGTTGTTGTATGGATTTTATGCATATTTTTAATGAGAAATAAAACATAAAGGCTGATGAAAAAATATATCTTGTAATCAAAAGCCTTTTTTTTTTTTTTTTTTTTTGGTCGTGATTTCCCTTCTGACACTGGCACTGACAGGAAACAGATACAGCGAGAAGCAACATTTTTATCCGAGGGATGTATGAGAAAGGAGAAAGGGAACAAAAGTGGACAGATTGAAAAGGATGAAGAAAGTGCTGCCCTTCAGAAAAATGAACAAACTATGACTAAGAGAGTGAGAAAGGGGGAGAAAATGTCCAAAAAAGAAAGAAAGAGAAGGAGAGGGAGAGGGAGAGACAAGCTCTTGGACAGAAGGTTTGCCCGTGGTGCGACAGCTTTCTGTGCCGCACAAGGGTGAGCTTCTGTTCGAATGTATGCCATCAGTTAGGGCTTGTCACCAGGTGTGTGTGTGTGTGTGTGTGAGCGCCAGTGAGAGTGCCCTACATATACCCTCAACTCTTGACAAAAACTCAATACAGTCTTTCTAAGCTCCCAGCGCAGCTATTGGACTTTTTGTCAACCTCTCTCTCTCACACACACACACACACACACACACACAAGCTTCTCCTCATCCTTCTTTTTTTTCTCCCCTCTATATAAAAGACTTGTTTTTCTCCAGGACTTTTTTTTTTTCTTATATATTTATTTCCGCTGACACCGGTTTGCTCCATAAACAGCAATAATGTGTAAAACACAATTTAGCTTTGGGGAACCTGCCATCCCCAGGGGCAGAGCGGGGCGACAGGAACGCCTGTTGTTATCTCATGTTTACCTGCCTGTTCTGCTTTCATTTTTTATTACCACAACACCTAGCTCAGCTCAACTGCACAGCAAAGCAAAACAAGGCGACTTTGCCTGGTGCGTGATGCTTTCTGCGCGCTGAGAGCTTTAAAGAGTTAGATGGGAAGGAGATGAGACAGACTGTCTGACTGCATTTCTGTTGGCATCAACTGTGTATTGTTAGCATGTTGAATGAACGTCTCCATAATTAGGATCTTCAATCTATGATTCCAAAGGCTAATGAGCTCTTCATTTACAATCCTTTTAGTTTAGCGTAATATAACATAGTAAATCAATTTGATGCGCGAACAGTTTATGTTAACTGTTTTACAATGCGTAGCATGTGTGAAGATCTTAGGGGTTTTCGTGAAAGATATGATCATATATATATCAGTTTCAGTTCGTAAATAAATAAACAAACCATCCACAGTGGACAAAAAAACCTATTTGCTGGACACATGGCTAATACTGCTATAAAACTAGATCATAAAGCTGACAGCCTCCTGAGGCATGATCTACTAAACAAGAAACAGAGCGCCCCATGCTTTACTCCCACTGTCACCGTCAAAGTAGTTTCACACTCTCTCTCCGAGAGCGTGCGTCTGGGTTTATGCGTGTGAAGTTATATATTAGCGCTGTGGGTTACGCTGCTCTTGCCATCAGATCGTGAGTGAGGGGTACAGTATTTGCAACAGTTTAATGGGATTCGGAGTGAGGAAACAAGTTGAGTGATAAGCAGGTCATTAAGTTTGCTCTAGCAACTCCGCTCGGCTTTGATTTGCGTACGCTGTGTGATAACCGTGAAGGGGGGAAAAGAGACTTTGAGGGAGGGAAAAGAGACAGCTTAGGAAGTGCAGAACAAGCTGTACTTGGTGAGCTGAAACTCTGTAGCACGAGACGATTCAAGTCTGAGGACTTTGTTTTTCGGTGAACCCAAACAAAGCAGCCAGCGCCGCTGGTTTCCAGCACGAGAAGCTTCAAATGAAGTCCCGAGGCTTTCGGATTTATCTGAACTTCCCTTTCTGGGTCACCGGTCGCTGCAGAGGAGGACAATCAACTCAATCTATTTAGCTCTGTCGAGTGGCTGCCTTCTCTTTTGGCTGCTCGCGGAGGGAGCGTACGAGCGAGCCGGCCGGCGACCCCTCTCAGGGTCTCCGCGGCAGCCTCCGATTCAATCCAATTGTTTTTCAAAGACAACCACCTGGCGGCAAGCAACGGAAACATCCGTCAGCCGATACTAAGCCCGACTGTTTACAGACTCAGAGGCTGTCTAAGAATAACCGCGTGTCGTGTTCGCTCGCCGGCGCGCGAGATGAGCATCCATTGATTCAGTCAAGAGCCTGACCTCGCCAAGCTTCCTTTTCAACTTCAAGATCTTGGGGTTCGGCGAAACTCGCAGGACAGACAAACAAGATGCACGCATGCAACTACTTCAAACTGTCTGACACAAACTCAAGGCTTCGCAGCAGAAACCTCAGAGACTCCCTCGCAGCCTCGGAGTTCAACTCCCGGAGATTCCCTGCTCGCACACACTGACACAGGACACGACACAGCGGAGACGAAGAGACCAGGCATCTTACCGTGACCTGTCAGCCACAAGATCAGAAAGACCTCCGGGATCATCTCGGCACTTTGCAGGGGTGCTGACCTCTCGGGCACCAATGAGAAGAAGTGAAGGCTGGGAAAGTTCACGCACACACCGACCTACGGCTCTTCTGGTTGGCTGCTATTGTCAGTCCCCCGATGTGCCCTCTCAATAAAGAGAGGCTCTCTCAATCTCTTTCTTCTAGTGTCCTCCTCTCAGTGTGCTGTGATAGCAATCTGCTGTGTTGTCCTACCGTAACTGAAGTGACTCTGTTCTGATGATGCGTGTGCAGGCGCTCTCATAAACTCAGAGTACTCGTGCTCTCTCTCTCTCTCTCTCTCTCACACACACTCGTACTCTCACACACTGCTCTTCCATTCTCCGGCTCACAGAGTCAGTCTGCCTCTCTCTCTCTCTCTCTCTCTCTCTCTTTCTCACTCACTCCTCCCCACCCCTCCCTCCTCTTCTCTCGCTCTTTCTCTCAGTGGAGGAGCAGGGGAAGGCGGGGGCCGGCTGCTCTCAAGGCCCGCCCACCTGATCAAGCGTAGCAGCGCTGTTGTAACAAGAGGCTGGGAATTAGACATAATCTTTGGGAACCGGTACTGAAAGAAAGAGAGAAAGAGAGGCATAAACACGTAATGCATACTGCATACAAAAATAACAAACCTTCTCATAAACTGGAAAATGTTATGATCTGATTGGGTGTGCTGAGTGGGTTTAAGGTTCTGGGATTTACCTTTTTTCTCTCTAAATGGATATAAACTTCTATTTGATTATGAATCTTCACACATTTATGTTTATCTCAACTGTGTTTTTTTGTGTTTATGGTTTTTTTAACAGCGTCAGATACACGTCCTGATTTTGCTGAATTCTATGTGTTCAAAAAAATGTTAAATCCAAAAAATTTGTCTTGACCATATCTCTACACCTTAGCCACGAGTGATGACTAAAATCTGACAAAATGATAGATAAATGACACTGATGTTCAAGCACCAACCACTGATTTTAAGCCTACACTTCACAAAAACTATAAGCTGGTTCTGATTGATAAACTGACCAAATCTGATTGGTTAATCACAATGTTGTACCAGGGTCAACAAAGATGTTGATCCAGGAACATGTCAGCAAAATCAGGTTCTGCCATCACAGACATATATATATATATATATATATATATATATATATATATATATATATATATATATATATATATACATACATACAGTATATTAAGGGTGTATGTATTCGTACTAAACCTTTTCGGTACAGGTCTTTCAGTCTTTATTTTATTTTAGTTTTTAAATGAATTTTTAAGTAATAAATTGCATTTTGACAGTCTTTGATGTGGAATGACAGATCACTGTGTAAGCCGCTTCTTGGACGGTTCAGATACGTGCTGGTTCAAACCCAACACAATCATTGACTCGAGCAGCCGTGATCAGCTCTCGTTCCCGTGTCTGATCCGTGACGCAAGTGAACTCCGTCATTTCTTCCTCTGTAATACTCATTTTAATGCCAATAAACCAAGATATCAGGATGCCAAGATATCAACAAAACAAGCTTGGGAAATAAAATGTCACGTAGCATTATATATACCTTAGCAAGTGTCCACAGCTCATCGGTTCACTAGAGGAATGAAGTCTAGAGAGGAGCATTTCACAAAATATTAATATTTTAAATGTTAGTCTTAATCTGCAGCGTTCTGGTACTGAGATATGGCTTATATATTTTGCTATAGAGTTGATGCCTTTTAAGTGTTTGATGGGTTATTGCTAGACAGTCATAGGGTAATTCTTACAATTATATAAAAATAGCTGCTCCTAAACATCTATGATGTTGTTGTGGCAAGGTATTGCTTATTCGTGTGACTCTAGGTTGCTAGGGTCTGCCTCCATAAGTGAGAGCTGTCAGCACCTTATGTAAAGATACTGTAGCCTATGCATGTGTCTAATAATAAAGTGAGCTGTGATTGGTTGCTTTGCGTGTCAGGACAATCTCATCCTCCCTAAGTGGGAGGTGCTTGGCTGGAAAAAGATTCAAGGTGGATCCAAACTTGCAGAGTCAAAAGTCTGTCTCGACGAGACTAACAGAACACAGAGCTGGAACTTCATTAGCTCCTCTTTTCCAAATGAGTAAAACAGAGTTCAGACTCATCATTTATTGCCCCCTAATGTAGAAGTTGTTAATCTCACTAATGCATGGCTTGCTAACAAGACTGTTTCACACACTAAATATTGCATGATGCATTTCCCTCCTACTTTCCCTTCCTTAGAAAATAAGGTCTGATGCACTTATTCAGTTAAACAACACAGGAAAAGAACGGTCGGAGAGATGGTCAGTGAATAGCCTACATAGTTTATGTGTAAATTATTAAGAGGTAATAATTTTAGTTTGAGGTAGCCACAATGAAAAATAAATGTGTGTGTGTGTGTGCTTGTTTTGTCCCCACAAGGATAGTAAAAAACTAAAATTGTTGATGTTGTGGGAACAGGCCTGCATGAGGCAAAGTAAATACTAAAAAAAGTAAAAAAAATTAATAAAATAGCCCCCAATTCACAGATTGTGTGTGTTTTGTTTAGCCAATTATAAAAGGAGTTTTAGGCCTTTAAACAAACTCGTTTTACAAACAGAATACAATATTGTTTGTTTCGCACATTAAAATATCATGGACAGCCTGGCAGTTGCAGCAAACAGATGTGCTCTTTAAGTCAAGCTGAAAGTTTATTTGTAATGTTTACTGCAGTTTTTGAAGCCTTGATCTTGTTAGCTTTAGCAATCGATGTTTTTTTTTATTTGAGCAGGTTTTAAACCAGAAAATGCCCATGGATTGCTCTATCTGACTGAAGCACAAAAGCCAGGAATCAATATTTCATGAGAATACTTTTAATCACCTGATTTCTCATTGATAATTCCTCTCTTCTGATGTCTTTCAGTGGTATCTTAAATGAACTAAACTAAAACGATGAGAGTGGTTCCCTTGTTTAAAAACAGCCCAGGCCTCGTGGAGGATGTCTTCTCAATTATATATAACTGCATGTGTTACAAGCTATATAAAAACATATTTTTTTATCATGCACGGCTGTGCGGGCTGAAGGTCAGTGATGATGTGTCCTTTCCTGACCTTCGGTCGTTGGATCAATCTAACAGCATGCGATATATACACAGCGAAGCAAGCCTTTACAAACTACTGAATATATTTCTAGCATAACATGGACATCATTGACAAACTGATATTAGCATCTTCCTCCGGTGATCCGATTACAAGTGGACGCTAGTAAATAGAGATGTTATTGAATCACTCAATCCACACTCAGGGGAATTAAAAAATGCATGGGAATGCATTGCATTCGAAGTGTAAACGCTAATGCATGCTGATGTGTCCCGGGCAACATCCCAGGACCGCCTACTCACCTGTCAATCATCCATTTAGTTGACAAGGGATTAAACTTGCTGCTTGACTACATTCAGTTTTAAAAGAGAATCATCCAATGAAACGAATAAACGCATTCATGTGAATTCATGTTCAAATGTAAGGCATCACTTTAAGAGTTAAAAAAGCACAAAATTAGTACCAATGGCTGCTGGTGACGCATATTGTGGTCTTATGAAGTGAAACAAAGCTCGGTGCAAGAACTTGAATGTTTTTGCCAACACTAGCTCCTGTAATCCATAGATTTGGCAAAACTGGAGCTCAGGTTTTCACATAAAGTGGCAAAAGGAAATATGCAAGCTCTAAACGGGGAGTTCCTTAAAACAAAAGCCCTGCGCATAGCCGCGAGAGATTGATCTCAATGTTAGCTGAAGTGTTTCACATGGGGAAGGAAAGGCAATCAATCTCATTTATGCTGAACTTTCTCACGCCTTCATCTCAACACTTACATTGTTCCCTCTCTCTACACTCACTGACTTAATGACTGAGAGCTGCAAAGTGACCTTTTGAAACCTACACCCTTAAAAATTACCTGGAACAAAGCAAGCATCAATCTGTAAAGAAGAAACGAGAGAGCGAAGAAAGGAAACCGAGACTGTAATGTTGAGCAGTTGAGGTGGACTGCCCAGAGGTGTCAATCAAATAGTGGCAAAGAAATAATATTAAACGCTGAGCTTGTTTATTGAAGATAAACAAACGTCCAGATGATGCAAACTAATAAATACGGATTTCACATCTTCCAGGGAGCATGAAAACCATGAAGAATACATGAAATAGATTGAATCAAGAGGTTGGGAAGTGCCATCTGAGCCTTGGCTTGTGGCTCCCGCACCTGACGGTCCAAATGGTAATGCTGTATTTCTATTAGACGTTAAATGAAGTGAAGCCTGTCGTGGAATCTTTCACACCAGAAGGAAAGATTTAAATATGACTGACAGGCCAGTCACACATTGAGGCAAATAAAAAGTGACATGTCTGTTTATGTGGCTTGAGCCTACATATCTGCAATGTACCGCAGTGTGCTTTGTGTAAAAAACTGGACACTGTGTGTGTGTGTGTGTGTGTGTGTGTGTGTGTGTTCGTTGTGGTGATTTCCATTTGTGCCTGAATTCTGGTTACCATTTAATGCTTTTGAATCTGCATTAATGCTAGTGCATAGATATAGAATAGTTGGTTACTATAGAGTGTTTATTTATGAATGTTTTGTGAATGTTCAAAACATACAGTGTTTAAAATCTAAATGAGTGACTTTTGAAAATTATCTGAACATTCCGAAACAAAAGGTTACATTTGGTAAACAAATATATCAAAACTTTAATATTTTAAACATTTATTCTAATTGATTGCTTTAGAGTCAATCTCAAGTCAATGCATTGTATAGCATTGACTGAGCTTTGTTAGTATTGCTTATTATTAAAAATGTTCATATTCATGTCCGGAGTGTATTAACTGATGTTAGCAAACTATCGATCTTAATGAATGTTGGGATTAACAGTGGCCAAGGTTAATGCTGTAGAATTATTCTGCATTGCTATTTCATTGTGGATTCAACTAATGCAAAAAGCAAAGTATGATTGCAAAATATGAATGCATAATTTAACGATGCATATTTAATCTTCTGAAATGTGTGTAAACCTAAAATCACGAGTATTTTGGGCTATTTCAACTATAAGTATCCAAGTAAACATCCAATAACCCCAGCGAGTCTTAAAATACAGCTGCAGGTGCACTTTAACTAAGTTTGTTGGTATTTAGCTTCATTTGACTGACATTTCCATTCGGCCATGGGTACAAATGGAGACAAAATAGTCCCTCAGCATGCAAAGGATGTATAGATTTGCCTTTCCCTGATCTGCCTATAAGCAAACTAATGGCACTGTCAGCAGAATGCAGCTTGACAAAACTTGACACACAGGTCAAAGGGCTATTATATTAGTATTATTATTATTAGTAGTAGTAGTAGTATAAGTAGTACTACTATTATCTATCTATCTATCTATCTATCTATCTATCTATCTGTCTATCTATCTATCTGTCTATCTATCTATCTATCTGTCTATCTTTTTATTCCTCCATCTTGTTAAGGAAAAGTAATTCAATGCTACTTCAAACTATGTATCTATCGAATGCCAATGATTGCGACTTTGCGACACATTTATTCCTCCCAACAGACAGCAGAACTGAATCATGGGATTGTCCAGAACCCGCATGACTGACCAACTTGCACAAACCGCACACAGACCAGGTAGGAAGTAACTCCCCACAGGTAGAGCAATGCATTAAACGCATGCTTGGTTCCCAGTGAGCCATATCCTGGTAGAGGTGCTGCTAATTTGATTTTGCAATGAGATGCGATTACTGTGTCTTAAAGTTTCTCTGGTTAATGGTGTGCAAAAGATAAGATAATCTCGTTGAAGTGGGGAAATATGAGGGTTTTTTTTTCTTCATTGCATATGACCATTGGGTGTTTTGGCAGGTGTAAATGAATACTGTTTTTTGCCTGAAAAATAACATAAATTTTCCCATAATTAACTCAGTGAGTGGGAATATTACTTCTTATTTGTCCAATAACGTTCAAATAAATTACAAACAAATGCACAAAAAAAAAAAAAAAAATCAGCTGTCCAGAAATGCATTTCTAATGAGGTTGAAACTGTTGCAACTTAAAACAATCTTGAATAAATAGTCAGTGTGTGTATGTGTACATGTTGTAGGTTATACTCTTAGCGGCTATGATCCTGAAAAAAACGCTGAGGTTTGCACGGTATGCCATCAAAGCAAAACATAGTCAAATTTGATGATTCAGCCTGATATTAACATACATTAATATTCACTTCAGAAGTGTTTTGCCATCGGTCCCAATTGAAAATGCAAAGAGAGCAGTCTGTATGCTAGATTTGTGAACCCCACTGCACCTTGAGCCCTGAATCCCTCTCATGGTGAATGTAGTTGTAATTGCATGCGCAAAATGTTCCCGAACATTTTAAGGAGATGCGTGGAAATTTGAGAAGCACGGATGCACAGAACAGAACCACGGCACATATCGTATGCCGAAACTAAACAGTTAGCAATACAAGCTTTGAATCACTTTCTATATCGAACATGAATGCATTTATCTTGGAGCTTGCTGAACAAAATTTACATTAATACACCAAATAACTGGCTGCAGATTTTCTAGCATTTCTCGTACAAATAGAATCTTTAAAATGAAGTCATACGCAATACAGGGGCATTGGCTTTACAGTGAAATATCATTGCGTTCCAGTAAAACATAAGTAAATCGTTGTCTGGACTGCCATATACCTAACTATTTGTTCATTTATTTAATCTTCTGTTTCCAGTTTGATCCAGGACTGTATGCAAGATTTGTAAATAAATCACACAGGCTTTAAAAAGATCTTAAATAGTTCACAGTTTAGATGATTTCACACGCTTTTCTGTGACTTGATAAAACAGAAAAGGATATTTGCCTATTGCTTTTTTATCATTTGATAGCGAAAAGGAATATTTGTAGTGCAAAGCCGCTTTATATGAATATATCCATTGCAGCACAAACTAGTAAATAAATAAGTGTGCATTTAAAAATGCAAAATATCAGGACACTTCTCTGCAGTACTGATTAAAGGCTAGAAACAGCGATTTAATAATTATATATAATTATGTCCATTTAAATAGGAGCCTTTCTTCACAACGTAAAATTTTACCAACAATATCGGCTCAAAACCCAAAAAAACAGTTTGCGTATCGCTAAACATGATTCCACTTCATATTATCGTATGTAAATCTGCATTTGTACACACGCAATTAGGCTAGTCATACATTTTCTGAAGCGATCAAATAATAATCCTCGCTGCTGGATGGATAATGTGTTCTGTGTGCTAAGCACATAACTCTCTAACGCATTTAATTGTGTCCCTTTTCACATCAGCATCAAAGCATTTACTTGAAATACACTTTTTAAAGCAATTTCTCTCCCTGTCTTTATCTTGCTCGACTAAAATCGCACTTGCAGTCGGCTATGGAGTAATTGCAGCTTGTTATTTGTTGCTATCACGGCAATGCCTATGTAATATTTATTTCAGAAGAATGTTATATAGACTCACTGCCCTATATACCACAATGAGGGCAGCCCATTAGATTTGCCAGACATGGCCCTTTACATTTTGAGGTCAACAGCATAAATAAATAGCCTTTGCATGATGTCTCATTTTGAATGCCGACACAGTATCTTTTGTTTTAAGTAAGTCCCTCAGACAATGGGATGTGTGTCATCTCGCGCGCTGTTATAAACGGACATTTTCTCTTTATTTAACATTTCATTTGCATTTTATACCAGACAGAGGTAGAAAGAAACCCAAACAGTCATTTACTGATGCGAAAAAGAAACGTTCAGAAGGAAAAAAAAGTGATACATGCGATATCGCTTTTCATTAAAATTTCTTGCGTTCAGACACTGGAGGGTGTTGCTGTGAAAATGGATCTATATAATGAGCCACCAGAATCACTTCGGTATTTGTTTCAGGCATGAGTGAAGTTGCAGATTTCAGTGGACGCATAATAATAATAATAATAATAATAATAACCCAGACAGTTAAATTTAAGGAGACAGTGTTTGATAAAGAGAGAAACAAACTCTGTGATTTGAATAACTGCCTGGGCAGAAACGTTGTTAGAAAATCATGAATATGAGCATTTCACGCTACTAATCAAAAGTTTGAAGGAAGTAAGCCTTCACTTTCCTTCTTTTTTAATACTTTTATTCGGCAAGAACACATGAAATAGATAAAAAATGGGTGTAAAGAAATGTACACTACTAATAATAATAATAATAATAATAATAATAATAATAATAATAATAATTATTATTATTATTATTATTATTATTATTATTATTATATCCCACAAAAATTCAGCTTCTATCTATTAAAGAATCCCTGAAATACAAAGCATAATAATAATAATAATAATAATAATAATAATAATAATAATGTTTCTTGAGCAGCAAATCAGTAGATTAGAATAATTTCTGAAGGATCATGTGAAAATTCAGCTTTGGACACAGGGATAACAAAATTGTATTGTTTTTTATTTATTTTTAATACAAATACAAATAAATGCAGCCTTGGACAGAAGAGACTAAATAATACCTCTATGACCCCAAATTATAAATATGGTACAGTTATAAATAATATATTCTTTATATATATATATATAATAATAATAATAATAATAATAATAATAATAATAATAATAATAATAATAATACCATCATCATCATCATCATCATCATCATTATCATTATTATTATTATTATTATTATTATTACATTTATTATTATTGTTATATTTATTATTATTATTATTATTATTATTATTATTATTATTATTATTATTATGGGAAACTGTGTCAGTCATGGGCAATTTTCCAATTGAATTCACACATTATGTTCATGTTGCAATGTATAAGTTTACATAAACGTTCTGCCAATACATATATCAGAATATGTAATAATCAGAAGTCAAATACAGAGCTCTTTATTAACATTAGGACAGAAGCATGTACAGTCTCACGGTCGGTGTGAACTGGGTTTTGTGCTTTGTTACTTTATCACGTAATGGCATTTGTTTGTGCGAGGCGCCAATAAATGTACTATTTTTAAATAAACAATAATTTCTCCTTGAGCCACCTCGCTCCAGAAATAATAACACATTTTTTTTACATCGGTAATAAAGAAATGTCCTGGGTCTCTTCCAGATTAGGCTGGAGAGGACAGAGTCGGCTCAATCTTTGAAAGATATTGTGCGGTCGGTGGCATCATGCATCGCAACAGTTTATTATTTCCCCCCGTTTTCACAGTTGTTTATTTTGGAACGTATACACAGGGAAATAATATTACTCTCTTTCTGCATGTGCTCTTATTGTGTGGATTACGCCTTTGTTGTTTCGCCTGGCTATGTTAATCACATTTCCAGAGAAGAAACCTCTCTTCTCGTCTGAAGGACACCATTGCCTTTGCAGGCAGGTGTGAACAATCGCATTAAGATTCTGGGAAAGAGCTCCATCTTAGCATTCCCAATATGAAGTTTGTAAACCTACGACAGGAACGGCACAATGAGTGCCATCGCTCAAGGAGAAGCAAACGACCTTCATTTCGTTGGGTCTCTTTGCCGATGCGAGTTATTAAAACGTGCTAGAAACGATTTTATTATTTGGACATTTAGGCTCTGTGATAAAAGCCCGAGTTTCTGCCCTCGAATTTGCAAGAAGTGATCAGCTTCAAAGCGTTTAATTGACCATAAGAGAGTTCGCTTCAAGTTGATGCTTTTCAACACTTAGGCCTCAAGCATTAATTTATGTTTACCCACGACGCTGAGAACTTATCGCGCATTGCCTCAGTTCATTAATGCCTGAGATGTGTTATGTGCTTAAATAATGAAACGGAAAGATGTCTGCGAGGGTTTATGCTGTCCGGCTCAGTGGAAGTGTCTGGTGCGTTGATAGTTGAGCAGCAGTATATTAGAACGATTTCTGAAGGATCACGTGACACTGGAGACTGAAGTAATGATGCTGAAATTCAAGCTTTGATCACAGAAATAAATTACAATGTACAAGATATTCACACAGAAAACAGGTATTTTAAGTTGCGTAAATTCTTCACAATATTACTGTTTTTACTGTAATAAATTAAATAAATGCAGCCTCGGTGAGCAGAAGAGAAAAAAAAACCAAAAATTACTTTAACTTTACCAACCCTATTAATGTGTTATAATATATCATTACCCTGGTTTATTTAAGATAGCGTTTTGATGAGATTTCATATTTCTACTATTATTTCGCTTCTGTCTTTGATATTGTTTGTGTGTATGTGTGTCGTCTTTCTGTGTCTCAGCTCCCATCTGTGTGTGTGATGCTCCACCAGCGTCTCCGTATTCATCTCCATCCATTTATTCTCCTTCCTCCTGGAGAAAATGACCTTAATGTAAGTGGCTTTCTGTTTGCAAATATATCGGTTACTTTCAGCTGACTGTAATCCTGAGGGATTACAGGGGGCTCTTCTGGATCAATGAGAGCTTTATTTGGGTCAGCGCCATGCGGTGGTGAGACAGACCCAAGGTGCAGCGCGTGCCTTTGTCTCTGGACTGATTAATGGCCCTAAAGACCCCTCTGCCCTCCGATGGAACGTCTTCATTTGCTCCGTCTGAGCCACATATAGCGAACAAATATTATTGGCTCGCTTGTGGTTTTTCATGTTGTTTTGGTCTTATCTCGCAGTTCAGTGAAAGAAAGAACTGAGTGAAGACTAGTTCACGCTCACTAAACGCTGAGCACTAGTTTATTTACTACAGTTCCTTTATAATTCCTTTAGTATTTTTGTGTTATGTGCAGTACACAAAATGGCATTTCCCACTAGAAACAAAGAATGTGGCAATACAATTTCACACACACACACACACACACACACACACATATATAACTTTGTACAATGTCCATAACAGTGTGTTTTTACAGCGTCTACTTAGTCTACTTCCTTTAATTATATTCTGTCATTTGCGCATAATTCTGCTTCTCTACCCAAAAGACTTCGTGACATTGTGTGGAGGAGTTCCTCTGATCACTGCTGAGGAACATTGCTAATTCATTTCTATTCATAAACTGAGAGATGGTGTCTCCTCCATGCTGTGCTTTCTGAGGTTAAGACTCCCTGCTGTAAGTAATCAGAGACCATCTCGGCAGAGCCAGAGGAGTACGTATTCAAACAGATGATTCTGCTTCCTCTGGCCGACGGTGTGGGAGAGACACTGGTCCACTGAGTGACACTTCAATTAGGCTCCGATATGCAGTGGTGCTAATAATTAGATCTGAGCCGATACTGGGGACAATGCAAGTTTGTAGAACATCCTCCGAACTCATGAAATGTACTGCGAGTAAATGAGTTTTACCATCTGCCTTCGCTTTCGAAAGTGAACTTCTAGATTATGCATAATTATTATGGAAAATAATTAATTGCATGCTATTTTATTTAGAAAAATGTTACAAAACCACTGCTGCGTTTTGTATTTTTGGTTTTGAGGCAAGATATAAATTTGTAACTTTTCGTATGGTAACACTTTACTTCGATAGCCCACTTTTATCAGTAAGTAATTTTGCAACTGCATGTCAAATATGAGTCGTTAGAGTATTAGTAAAGTGTCTGCTTTAATATTTTATTTTGATGGGTCATTCACCATACTATCAGAAAATGTTCAAGTATATTCTACTAATGCTAAACCTAACCTAACAGTTTACTCTGAAAGTCAGTATAGACATGAATTAATTACCGAGTCACGTAGTTGGCATGTAGTTACACGTTAAAGCACATAGCTACAATCTCTCAAGTGGACTATCAAAATAACTGGTCAAACATTTATCAGATGCATTTGAAGGGTCATTTGAACTTTTATCAGACTTTAATTTAATATACAACAAAGCACCTTTTGAGATTGTCTTCTATATTCTGTCAGAATGCTTTCTTTGATCTATTAGCAACAATCTGCTTGTTTTTGATCATGTGAGAACAAGAGCGCATCGCTTTTATACGTGAAATTTCTGATTTGTTTGCCTCATGAAGTTTTTACCTGCTTCGGCGTGATTTCGTTGCAAAAATCATACGACGCACACTTGGCTTAAGCTTCTTCAACAAAGTGCATTTATCTGCCTCTATTTAAACATTACAGGCCGTACAGAATTTAGAGCTCGCTCTCGGTCGCTTCTTTATATAACTCACCCTTCCTTTGTGGCGTCTCTCCGGCTTCCCTTCATTTTAAAGGATCCTCTCAAAGTTTGTGGCCCATTACATTTTTCTCCTCGGCCATAAGTAGCACAGTATTTTAATAATTGAAAAAAGACCCTGATTTACATTTAAATTGAAAATCAGTTTCCTTCTAATAATAATGTACGATAATCCACCTTGAACCATCATTTTAGGAGGTTAAATTCTGAAATGTTACATGCAGAGGCTGGAAGATTCTTTTCTTTGTCGGTCTCCCAAGAGCTTGACCGAAGGACCCTGAATCTGACCATTTCCACAGCTATTTTGAATGAAGAGCGAACAAGAAAAGGGACTGTGAGAAAGCTGCGCAAGTGGAAGAGCCAAGGATTCAAAATGTTGCTTTTAAGAAACTGCGTTTTGAAGACTCCTGATGTTTGCAGAGACTGGTGCTTTTATCTGTTTTACCTGAAAGGATTTAAAAAAGCGTTTTAATCTTGTCACCCTAGTTGGTATTCTTCCACTAAAATTAGTCTGAGTTAAAGAAACGGTTGAACCAAAAAAATTAATTCTGTCATCGTTTATTTACAGTACATTTAAAGTAACATGAATGAGTTTCTTGTGCAATGGATGAATGAGTGAATGAATGAATAAATGACTAATCTTTATAAACACGAATAAGCTTCTTTATTCTGTCAAACACAAAAGAACATACCATGACAAATGTTAGTAACCCGACAACGGATGGTAGCCACCGAACTCCATAATATCCATTCATTCATTCATGCAAAGGACCCTTTTCACCAAACTGTGATGAACGTTTAAAGATCATCAGCAACGTGAATACTAAAAACCTTTTTTTTCATATTTGTATTTATTTAAACGTATGTACATTTATAACTCTATTATTTGTATTAAATTTCCTTTTGCGTCAAATTACAAATTAATTTTCTTTTTATTTATTAAAACGAGTTTTTCTTTTGCTATTTGAGCGAATAGGAATTAACAAAAGTATTTGCGGTGCTCTCCCATTCGCTGCTCCTCGGTTAACCCAGCTACGATTACCTTCGCTGCTGGGAACCATAGCACTAAAAAAATGACTCGTGTTCAAAATAAATTCATAATAAGTCTGGAACAAACTGAGGGTGAGGAAATAAATGACTATATTTGACTGATTTCCCAATGGCTTTCGTGACTGTGTGATTTTACATCCACACCACTAGGTGTCAGTATCCGAGATGGCTGTCAGCATAAACCAAAAATAACTGAGTGTAACGTTTAAGGTGAAGTGTGTCATTTGAAATAGTTGGATGTTTCATTGTTCGGACAAATGTGTAGTTCCGCATCTGCTACTGGTTGAGCCACAAAGGATCAGAAAAACACGGCATAGTGAGTCAATAAACTGTGTCTGTACATTCACATAGTGTAGTACTTCAGTAAAAGTATAGACAAGAGACAAAAAGATAGGATGTCTTGGTGCTTTTTACAAGTATTACCACAAGATTAAATTATAATTTCACTGCATTACCTGATCTCACACATGGCTCACTTTAAGGGCACTCGTTTTTTAGTAAATGCAATTTCGAGCCCATCATGTGAGAGTTTTGAGAAGAAAAACCTTTTATAGGGAAGGTAGCTAGTTTGGTAATACACTTTTAGTAAGTATCTTTCTCCATTCATTACATGGTAAGCCTGACTGGGGCATAATAGCTTCAACGTCCTAGAGGCCCCAAGGGTATTTATTTCATCCTGAGGCGCTTCTATATCTGTTGTCATCCTGTAGTGTGGGAAGTTATTTACAGTGCAAAGCCTCCAGACTGCTCTTTACTTTTCCCCGAAGCACAGAAGGTGAGAAAGGCCACTCTCTGGGAATGAAGTGAGGTAAGCGATGCCCTCTGCCTACTCCTTATGTAAGAAGGTCAAGGCAGTGGCTAATTTTCTCCGAGGCCTTTCTGCTCCACCCCTATTTTCGAGGTGTGGGCTAAAGTCTTACAAAACGTCTCTTTTTTCACCTTTTCTACAATTTGCAGGTCAGATTGGTTTGCTCGGGGCAATGGTGCTTCGGCCAAGGTCTCAGGTTAACTTACAAAGTGCTCTGAAAAGGAAAAAAAAATAAAAAGAACCCAAGTTGTCTGCAAAAGAGAAGACGTTAAATAGACACAATATTGCATTTAGTATACTGGCCTTTTCGAGGTTTCGATGTAATCCATGTTATTTCCATTTCGAG